>NW_021179883.1:0-1343 GCF_002162155.2 Triticum dicoccoides | reverse complement strand
AAGGAATTGACTACGATGAGACCTTCTCACCCGTAGCGATGCTTAAGTCCGTCCGAATCATGTTAGCAATTGCCGCATTTTATGATTATGAAATTTGGCAAATGGATGTCAAAACTGCATTCCTGAATGGATTTCTGGAAGAAGAGTTGTATATGATGCAACCAGAAGGTTTTGTCGATCCAAAGGGAGCTAACAAAGTGTGCAAGCTCCAGCGATCCATTTATGGACTGGTGCAAGCCTCTCGGAGTTGGAATAAACGTTTTGATAGTGTGATCAAAGCATTTGGTTTTATACAGACTTTCGGAGAAGCCTGTATTTACAAGAAAGTGAGTGGGAGCTCTGTAGCATTTCTGATATTATATGTGGATGACATATTACTGATTGGAAATGATATAGAATTTCTGGTTAGCATAAAGGGATACTTGAATAAAAGTTTTTCAATGAAATACCTCGGTGAAGCTGCTTACATATTAGGCATTAAGATCTATAGAGATAGATCAAGACGCTTAATTGGACTTTCACAAAGCACATACCTTGACAAAATTTTGAAGAAGTTCAAAATGGATCAAGCGAAGAAAGGGTTCTTGCCTGTGTTACAAGGTGTGAAATTGAGTAAGACTCAATGCCCGACCACTGCAGAAGATAGAGAGAATATGAAAGATGTTCCCTATGCATCAGCCATAGGCTCTATCATGTATGCAATGCTGTGTACCAGACCTGATGTGTGCCTTGCTATAAGTTTAGCAGGGAGGTACCAAAGTAATCCAGGAATGGATCACTGGACAGCGGTCAAGAACATCCTGAAATACCTGAAAAGGACTAAATGATATGTTTCTCGTATATGGAAGTGACAAAGAGCTCATCGTAAAAGGTTACGTTGATGCAAGCTTTGACACTGATCCAGACGATTCTAAATCGCAAACCGGATACGTGTTTACATTAAACGGTGGAGCTGTCAGTTGGTGCAGTTCTAAACAAAGCGTCGTAGCGGGATCTACATGTGAAGCGAAATACATAGCTGCTTCGGAAGCAGCAAATGAAGGAGTCTGGATGAAGGAGTTCATATCCGATCTAGGTGTCATACCTAGTGCATCGGGTCCAATGAAAATCTTTTGTGACAATACTGGTGCAATTGCCTTGGCAAAGGAATCCAGATTTCACAAAAGGACCAAACACATCAAGAGACGCTTCAACTCCATCCGGGATCTAGTCCAGGTGGGAGACATAGAGATTTGCAAGATACATACGGATCTGAATGTTGCAGACCCGTTGACTAAGCCTCTTCCACGAGCAAAACATGATCAGCACCAAAGCTCCATGGGTGTTAGATTCATTACAGTGTA
>NW_021179882.1:0-1309 GCF_002162155.2 Triticum dicoccoides | reverse complement strand
CGAACTTGTTCTTCTGCTTCCTGAATCATATCCGGGCCAAAGAATTGTCTTTCCCCGGTCTCTGACCAGTTAAGGGGTGTTCGACACCGTCGTCCATAGAGAACTTCAAAAGGGGCTTTACCCAAGCTAGATTGATAGCTGTTGTTGTAAGCGAATTCGGCAAATGGAAGGCACTTCTCCCAGTCCATCCCGAATGAGATAACAGAGGCTCGAAGCATGTCTTCTAGAATCTGGTTGACGCGTTCCACTTGACCACTCGACTGAGGGTGGAAGGCGGTGCTAAAGGAGAGACGGGTTCCCATAGCATTTTGGAAACTTTCCCAAAATCGAGAGGTGAAAAGACTTCCTCGATCCGAGTTGATTTCCAAAGGAACACCATGGAGGGACACTATTCGGGAGATGTATAAGTCTGCCAGCTGACTAGCGGTTATACTCTCACGAACAGGTAGGAAATGGGCTACTTTGGAAAGACGATCGACCACGACGAAAATAGCATTATTCCCTCTCTTGGTCCTGGGAAAACCGGTAATGAAATCCATACCAATTTTATCCCATTTCCAATCAGGAATAGCTAGGGGTTGAAGGGTGCCAGCAGGCCGTTGATGCTCTGCTTTTACACGACGACAGACGTCGCAATTAGCAATATACTGAGCAATTTCTCTCTTCATCCTAGTCCACCAGAACCTCTGGCGTAGGTCCTGATACATCTTAGTACTACCGGGATGAATGGTGAGAGGAGATTCATGAGCCTCCTTAAGGATCAACTGCCGTAGATGCTGGTTCTTGGGAACCACTAGACGGTTCTCAAAGTACACAACACCATGATCATTTGTGGAGAAACAACCAGCACCTCCGCTAGCAATGTTCTCTTTGATTTTAGATATTCCCTTATCTCGCTTTTGGGCAGCGATGATTTGATCCGTAAGAGTAGGTTTTGCTACCAATGTGGAAAGAAAACCTTGAGGTACAATGTGAAGGTTAAGCTTCCGAAATTCCTCATGGAGAAGCGGTTGACTTTGTTGTAACATCAGGTTGTTACAATAAGATTTACGACTTAGCGCATCAGCCATGACGTTGGCTTTCCCTGGGGTGTAGGTTATTCCTAAGTCGAAGTCTGTGATCAATTCAACCCAACGTCTTTGCCTGAGATTCAGATCCGGTTGGGTGAAAATGTACTTCAGACTTTGGTGATCAGTGAATATTTCGCAACGATTACCGAGGAGGTAATGCCGCCAGGTCTTAAGTGCATAGACTACGGCTGCAAGCTCTAGATCATGAGTAGGATAATTCTCCTCATGTGGGTGCAATT
>NW_021179881.1:0-1046 GCF_002162155.2 Triticum dicoccoides | reverse complement strand
ATATACAAGATGCCACTTCATAAATTTCGTCCCGAGGCTATTTTAGGTGCTGCGTCACCTTATTATTGGGCCAGGCCCATGTAATTTCGAAATACATAAGTATAGGCTATTTTTAGAGTCCGTATGTGTGGGGAAACAAGAGATAGGGTTGATTTCGGACTCCTCCACCAAGGGCCACGAAATTCCCCCCCTCTTCCTCCATATATACAGCCCTTAGGGCATCGTTTAGACTTTGGGTTTTGTTTAGATTAAAAGTTCGCCATAGCTGCAACTTCGCGTACTTCGTTTGTGTTCAACGACCAGACAAAGGCGTCACAGAACCCCACCTTGATCAATAAAGCTTCCATCTTATATTCGCAATATCCAGATTGCAATCTCAGTTTCTTGCTTGTTCTTCGTTTGCTCGCAGGAAACAGACCCTCGTGATCAGGTTGATCGTGCTCCGGCGTGGTCAATAACCTCTCGGAGTTGGTTTAGCGATTGCTAAGGCGCGACGTCCTCGCACGTTCGTAGTCGGATCGTCAAAGTCGACTTCCACCAAAGCAAAATCCACCATCTCATCGAAAGACGGGACACCTCCGCCTCTATCAAATTGGGAGATGAATGGAAAACAGCATTTAAAACTAAGTTTGGATTATATGAGTGGTTAGTCATGCCTTTTGGGTTAACTAATGCGCCTAGTACTTTCATGAGACTAATGAACGAAGTTTTACGTGCTTTCATTGGACGATTTGTGGTAGTCTATTTTGATGATATACTGATTTATAGCAGATCTTTGGAAGAACATTTGGAACATTTACGTGCTGTTTTTATTGCTCTACGTGATGCACGTTTGTTTGGTAACCTTGGGAAGTGCACCTTTTGCACCGACCGAGTATCTTTTCTTGGCTATGTTGTTACTCCACAGGGAATTGAAGTTGACAAAGCCAAGATTGAAGCTATTGAGAGTTAGCCGCAGCCCAAAACGGTCACACAAGTGAGGAGTTTTCTTGGCCTCGCTGGATTCTATAGGCGTTTTGTGAGAGATTTCAGCACCATTGCTGCAC
>NW_021179880.1:0-883 GCF_002162155.2 Triticum dicoccoides | reverse complement strand
GCATGGCTCCATAATTCTCCCACCATAGACTGGCGGGGCCTTCAAGATGATATGCGGCGAAGGTGACCTTGTCAGCCTCCGCTACCAACGCGGAACGCAGCTTGTGAGAGATACTGCGAAGCCAGTCATCAGCGTCGAGAGGCTCGACGGAGTGGTGGAACGTGGGTGGATGCAATTTGATAAAATCACTGAGTGACACCACGTTAGCCCTCTGATGGTGTGCTGTATTCTGTTCTATACGCTCCAACAAACGGTTTGTCTCCCGCTTGTTTCTCTCAGCTTCCATCATCACCTCGGCTAGTGAAGGAGGATGAGGCAGATTTTCATTCCTGGCTTCACTGCCTTCGGCCTGCTCTTGGGAAGCAGGATTAGCACACGTGTTGACCATCCTAGGTAGACAAGACAATGATTTAGTCAGGATGGTAAAATTCTGACATAGGATACATAAGGTAAGGAATAACTCGAAATGCAAGATGATCATCCGTATGACATGGTAGATACAGAAACTGCTTCTTTATTCCATCGTCATGCACACCATACAAGGTTTAGTACAAGACCAAACAAAGTACTATTATGGTGAGAAAAGGATTACATCTCATCAGAGGCATTCCAAGCTCCTATACATTATTTTCTACACCTCCGGAAAGAGTACAAACTAGGACATATCCCACGAGTCACGCGGAACGATAGATGACACAGCTAGTGCGAACTAGTGATGCTACCCCTAACTCAGACCGATCCGTAGTAGTCCTCATAAAAGTCACCTCCATAGCCTGGAAGCTCAACATGTTCATCCGGAAACAGACGATCTCGCGGAGCTTGTGGACCATAGGGGCTAGGATGAGGCCTTGGACCAACAAACGGTGGCCTGCGGGGACCGCGA
>NW_021179879.1:0-1198 GCF_002162155.2 Triticum dicoccoides | reverse complement strand
TTTTCCCTTCTTGTGTTTAATGACATAAGGGAAAGTCTCAATGAATTCAACCCATTTAGCATGTCTACGATTCAGTTTAGCTTGACTTTTAATATGTTTCAAAGATTCATGATCAGAATGTATAACAAATTCTTTGGGCCATAAATAATGTTGCCATGTTTCTAAAGTCCGAACAAGAGGATATAATTCTTTATCATAAGTAGAATAATTCAGACTAGGCCCACTCAATTTTTCAGAAAAGTATGCAACAGGTTTGCCATCTTGTAATAACACACCTCCTAATCCAATTCCACTAGCATCACATTCAAGCTCAAAAGTCTTATTAAAATCAGGAAGTTGGAGTAAAGGAGCATGTGTCAACTTATCTTTCAATACCGTGAAGGCTTCTTCCTGTGCGGTACCCCAAACAAAAGGCACATCCTTCTTTGTAAGCTCGTTGAGAGATGCAGCATTGGTGCTGAAATCTCTCACAAAACGCCTATAGAATCCAGGGAGGCCAAGAAAACTCCTCACTTGTGTGACCGTTTTGGGCTGCGGCCAACTCTCAATAGCTTCAATCTTGGCTTTGTCAACTTCAATTCCCTGTGGAGTAACAACATAGCCAAGAAAAGATACTCGGTCGGTGCAAAAGGTGCACTTCCCAAGGTTACCAAACAAACGTGCATCACGTAGAGCAATAAAAACAGCACGTAAATGTTCCAAATGTTCTTCCAAAGATCTGCTATAAATCAGTATATCATCAAAATAGACTACCACAAATCGTCCAATCAAAGCACGTAAAACTTCGTTCATTAGTCTCATGAAAGTACTAGGCGCATTAGTTAACCCAAAAGGCATGACTAACCACTCATATAATCCAAACTTAGTTTTAAATGCTGTTTTCCATTCATCTCCCAATTTCATACGAATTTGATGGTATCCACTACGCAAATCAACTTTGGAGAATATTGTAGAGCCACTCAATTCATCAAGCATATCATCTAGCCTAGGAATAGGATGACGATAACGAATAGTAATATTATTAATGCCTCTACAATCAACACACATACGTGATGTACCATCCTTTTTCGGCACTAGAATAATAGGAACAGCACAAGGACTAAGGGATTCGCGTATATAACCTTTGTCGAGAAGCTCTTGTACTTGACGCATAATCTCCTTCGTCTCCTCTGGATTGGTACGGTATGGTGCACGGTTT
>NW_021179878.1:0-979 GCF_002162155.2 Triticum dicoccoides | reverse complement strand
GAAGAACAACTCATATTCGCCTTGTCACAGGGCGCCGAGCACAACCTGATGACCTATGAGGCGTACGATATCAACGGCTACACATTCTACACCGAGGCCAAGGACATGAAGAGCGATGGTTATCAGAACTCCGGGGTAACGATGGAATCCTACACCGGTAACGACAAGGACAGATACTACAGAAGGATCGAGGAGATCTGGGAGCTGAGCTACGCTGGAGAGAAGGTCCCGATGTTCCGTGTCAGATGGGCCAAGAATGTCATAAAAGAAGACCGGTATTTCACCACCATGGTTATACCCGAAGCCAAATCCAAGACCGCGGGCGCAAACGTCACCGCGAAAAATGAGCCATGGGTACTGGCTTCCCAAGTGGACCAATGCTTCTTCATTACCGACCCACCAAAGCCCAGTCGTGTTGTCGTGAGGAGAGGCAAAAGGAAGATCATCGGAATGGATGGAGTAGCCAATGAGCAAGACTTCGACAAGTACGGCGACCCGAGGATCGAACATGACGACGATGATGAAGTAGCAGCATACACCACAAGAAGAAGCAGGACCACCCTACCTAAAGGACATCCGTTCCACAGAAGAACTCCATTTGCAAAAAAGAAGGGCAAGAAGATTGTGAACAGATAGCTAGCTAAGATCGATTGTATTTAAATCGTAGCCTTCATTTCTCGATTGTATTTCATGGGTACTTTTTGAACTATCATGAATATTTTTAAATTTCATGGACACTCGATCTCAATCCCCCTCCATCTCGATCGCTATCCCACCTCGCCAGATCCGGTCCCCCTCGCCGCCGAGCACCCCCCCCAGTCCACCGGCCGCCGCCGCCGACCCCCCGCACCCTCGATTCCCCTACTCAACCGCCGCCGCCGACCCCCCGCACCCCGCGCACCGTCTTATAAAAAAAATAAGTATCAAACAGCTTTTTAAATGCTACTGTCTTATAAAAAAATATTACTGTTATTATTTA
>NW_021179877.1:0-1000 GCF_002162155.2 Triticum dicoccoides | reverse complement strand
GGCGTGAAGGGCGCGAGAATCGGCGAGATCAATATGGCGACAGACTCGACCGAGATGATAGGCGTCGAGTGCCCTATTCCCCTCCGAGGGGTGGGTCTTACGCTCCTCGGCAGCCAGATGATAGGCGTCAGTACAGTACAGGGCGTAGGGTTCCAGTCGACCCCAGAGAACCAGGCTTCGACGTGCGATCCATTATCGTGCAAGGGTTGGTTGACCGGAACAGAGCCCATCGAGGTGGACTCGACAGAGATGTACCCACAAGCAGTCGAGTGCATGTTTCTGGTCCTGAATGTTTCAGCAGAGCTATCAGAGCCGCAGTTATCCCTCCCAATTTCAGGTTGGCAACAGGAGTCAGCAAGTTCACTGGTGAGTCTAAGCCTGAAACTTGGCTTGAAGACTACCGAGTGGTAGTTCAGATTGGTGGTGGGAACGACGAGGTGGCCATGAAGCATTTGCCCCTCATGTTGGAAGGTTCTGCCAGGGCATGGTTGACTCAATTACCTCCTAGCAGCATTTACACTTGGGAAGATCTGTCCCGAGTGTTCGTCAGGACGTTTGAAGGAACTTGCAAGCGACCAGCTGGATTGATAGAGTTGCAAGTCTGCGTGCAGAAAACTAATGAGACTCTCAGAGAGTATATTCAGAGGTGGATCACTTTGCACCACACTGTGGAGAATGTGTCTGATCATCAGGCAGTCTGCGCCTTCAAAGATGGTGTCAAGAACAGAGAACTGAGTTTGAAGTTTGGTCGAACCGGTGACATGACCTTGAGTCGGATGATGGAGATTGCTACCAAGTACGCCAACGGCGAAGAAGAAGACCGACTCCGAAGCGGCAAGCACAAGCCGAGTCAGTCGGAAAAAGGAAACACCAGTCGGAAACAGAAGCGGAAGGCTGAACCGGCAGCTCCTGGAGAGGCTCTGGCTGTGACTCAAGGAAAGTTTAAGGGGAAACCAAAAGGATCCTGGAACCCCAAGAAGGTAAAGGATAAAGAAGGGAA
>NW_021179876.1:0-1087 GCF_002162155.2 Triticum dicoccoides | reverse complement strand
AGACTTGCCAGTAACGAGATTGAACTAGGTATTGGATACCGACGATCGAATCTCGGACAAGTAACATACCGATGACAAAGGGAACAACGTATGTCGTTATGCGGTCTGACCGATAAAGATCTTCGTAGAATATGTAGGAGCCAATATGGGCATCCAGGTCCCGCTATTGGTTATTGACCGGAAACGTGTCTTGGTCATGTCTACATTGTTCTCGAACCCGTAGGGTCCGCACGCTTAAGGTTTCGATGACAGTTATATTATGAGTTTATGAGTTTTGATGTACCGAAGGAGTTCGGAGTCCCGGATGAGATCGGGGACATGACGAGGAGTCTCGAAATGGTCGAGACATAAAGATCGATATATTGGACGACTATATTCGGAGTTCGGAAAGGTTCCGAGTGATTCGGGTATTTTCGGGAGTACCGGGGCGTTACGGGAATACGGGGAAGAGTATTGGGCCTTGATGGGCTTTAGTGGGAAGAGGAGCAAAAGGCTGCGCCCCCCCTCCCCTCTAGTCCGAATTGGACTAGGGAAAGGGGGGCCGGCCACCTCTCCTTCTCCTCCTATTCCTTCTCCCTTCCTCCCCTCTTGGTGGACTCCTACTAGGACTTGGAGTCCTAGTAGGACTCCCCACCCTGGCCGCACCTCTGCCTTGGCCGGCCTCCTCCTCCTCCATCCTTTATATACTGAGGCAAGGGGCACCCCATGGACACACAAGTTGATCCACGTGATCTATTCCTTAGCCGTGTGCGGTGCCCCCTGCCACCATATACCTCGATAATACTGTAGCGGAGTTTAGGCGAAGCCCTGCTGCTGTAGTTCATCAAGATCGTCACCACGCCGTCGTGCTGACGAAACTCTTCCCCGACACTTTGCTGGATCGGAGTCCGGGGATCGTCATCGGGCTGAACGTGTGCTCGAACTCGGAGGTGCCGTAGTTTCGGTGCTTGATCGGTTGGATCGTGAAGACGTACGACTACTTCCTCTACGTCGTGTCATCGCTTCCGCAGTCGGTCTGCGTTGGGTACGTAGACAACACTCTCCCCTCGTTGCTATGCATCACATGATCTTGCGTGTGCGTAGGAAA
>NW_021179875.1:0-1198 GCF_002162155.2 Triticum dicoccoides | reverse complement strand
CATTGCATCTCATCTCATCTCAGTATGCGTATATGGTCAGAGCAAAGCAAGCAAGCATGCATGCATATGAGGAAGGATCAGCAGGCAGGCGCAGGCGCTTGAAGAGGGCCCTTGCAATCACTGCCCCTGCAGATGCGTGCCTGCCACCGGAGCGGGAAAACCACATACGTGTCGACCTTGCAATGGATCGATCCCTAGAAGCCGTGTAATTTACTCCTGTTGGCTGGAGGCAAGCATGCGAGGAACTGTGTGGATGCGCATAGATGTCACAGCGTCTCGAGCATGGATTCTGGCCGCTTCTACCATTAGCGTAGCCCCAGCCAGCTATCCATAGCATACAGCCAAGCAAGCTACTGTAGCCAGCGATCGTGATTCGTGAGACTAGACGGGCAGCTCACATTGCTGCACTATGCTCATACAGAATTGATTCCACGAAAAGGCGGGCACACTGGCAGGCATGCAGCAGCCATGCATGCATGGATGGATGGTCATCCATGTACATGTAGCCGGCAGGTCTCCATTCAATTTGACATCGTCTTTCGACCACCTCTTATCTTTTTTGCTAAAAGATTTTAATGGACCAACAACCCATGGAATCCAAGGGTTTCATACTTCCAACGTGCCCCTCACAAATTATGCACGGAGATGGTCTTTAATCATCTATGTAATAATCATTTTAACCCATGTTATGACCACTTTGTCAAAAAATAGATAGTCGTGTTAAAAGTTGTCGGTGAATGTGGTTGCCCTCAAGAAGCCGGATCATGCCAATTGGCATGGTGTGTATATGTACTGAATTTTATAATAGCAACGTACGATCTAGTTGATATAGTACTACAGTGTAGTCGATCACGCCACTTTGCTTTGAGGTAGGTCAGGTTGCCTATGCATGTGCCACGGATGACTGACAGGTACGTGGCCTGCCTCCATTATTGATAACGGACAAGTGCGCTTATCCATGCCAATTTACCGAGCTAGAGTAAACGGAGAAGGCATGGTGCGTGCAGTGCAATGCTTTTATGCTACCCCCCTCCCCCCGCGCTCCCGTCGCCCACCAAGGCGACGGAGCGCCGCCACCCCTCTCCCCCGTCTCGCCCCACCCCTCCCCCCATCCTCCTTCACCGCCGCCGACTGAGGCCACCAGGGCGGTTGCGGCTCGGTCCAGCCAGGTCGAGTGCTCTTTGGTGCGGCGGTATAG
>NW_021179874.1:853-1796 GCF_002162155.2 Triticum dicoccoides | reverse complement strand
GAGTTGGTTTAGCGATTGCTAAGGCGCGACGTCCTCGCACGTTCGTAGTCGGATCGTCAAAGTCGACTTCCACCAAAGCGAAATCCACCATCTCATCGAAAGACGGGACACCTTTGCCTCTATCAAGTGGTATCAGATTTCCAGGTTGCTCGGTGAGATTTTACAGTTTTTTAGTAGTTTAGATCGAGTCTGCTCTTCATACCTATAGTCCACGAAAAAGCCACAAAAAAAATTAGGGTTAGTTCATCATATCCGAACCAATCTGAGCCTTGCATAATCTTTTTAGGGTTTTGCTTTGTTGAATTTGCGGTTGCATCGTCGTGTCTAGTTGCTGGTCTTAGAGTCTAGTCTTTTAGAGTTTCGAGTTCTGGTCATAAGTTGTCACGCCGCCGCCGCACCATCATCATCGCCCCTGCCATCTACCACCACCGCACCGAATCCGTATCCATATACCACCACCAATCCGTGTCCATATACCACCACTGATCCATATCCATATACTACCACCGCTACCACCACCGCTGCCATATACCACCACCATATATCCACCACCAATCCGAGTTCTTTGCTTATTAGGTTTGTTTTCGGGATCCATCTAGATTCCGATTCGTGTTTCCTTGCCGGAATAGGTTTCGGAAAAAAAAAATTCTGGCTATCCTATTTTTAGGTGTTTCCTTGTCGGGTAGCCACGCTCCGTTTAGGCCCAAAATTTTTCGAAAACGCATTTTTCGAAAAAATTTCTGGCTATCCTATTTTTAGGTGTTTCTGAGTGTTTTGAGACAGGTGCCATTATAGGAAGTTTTTTTTGACCCGTTTCCAGTTTTTGGGTCCGGGCAGCCGAAAAAAAAAATTGGTCGAAAAAATTTCGTGCCCATCCTGTCAGTTTGAGCTAGGAAGAGTTTTGAGACACTCGCCATTATAGTGATTTTTCGCAAAAAAAAAA
>NW_021179874.1:0-706 GCF_002162155.2 Triticum dicoccoides | reverse complement strand
GAGCGCAAAAAAAAAAGCGAAAAAAAAATTCAGAGTGTGCTTTTCGCTTGTTTACGTGCCGCGCCGTGATTTTGTTAGTGTTCTAGGCTCGCGTCTCTAGCACAGTCTAGCCTAGGACCAACACAGTACCGTCGTTGAGCGTTTATTCAACTTTGCATCTCTGAATTTATTATTGCTGACCCTTTTTGCTACCATATTATAAGCCTTCCCAGCTCCACATACATCTACGTCGTGCGTTTGACTCTCCCTGGTTATCGCTCTATCCAAGCTTTGAGAGTTTTTGACTACAACGGTTGCCGATCACCGCCTGCTGCTGGGTAAGAACTGGTAAGAATTTGAGATTTGCTTGACGGATTTGTGACACCCACCACCACCACTTGTTCGTAGTCTGTAGGATCATATTCTTGTGTGTTTCTATTGCTGCTAACCATGCCAGGATCACAAGCCGACGAGATTGACTGGGAGAATTTATCGAACAAGGAGCTTCATGATAAGTTTCAGCAAATGATGACTGAACAGGTGCAAGATGTGCTGAACAATTTTGAAGAGGCCATGGAGAAGATCACTGGCTTTGAGAAGACGTTCGAAACAAAGCTCGATAACAAGTTTAATGAATTGCTCGCGCGTCTTCCACCACCACCACCCGCTGCACCTAACGCACCTCTCCAACAACAACAACAACGACTACCTCCACGTCGCGAAGCAG
>NW_021179873.1:0-1539 GCF_002162155.2 Triticum dicoccoides | reverse complement strand
TAGTAGTGCACGTTAGACGTAGGAAAAAATTGAAGGCCGTAAGAGGAAGCTATCTACCATTCGTCATCAAGCATGAATTATTCCCTCTCGGAACCACAAACCTTCTAGCGAGTTGCTCCGGTTTGTGAGGGGTGTGTGTCCAAACTTTCGTCGAACATGCAATTTCTTTACCACATCATCTTGGTGGCATGACATTAAATCAAGCAAGGTTTCATGCTTTTCTAATCATTTTTCTATTTTTTGGATTAAAATGCCATGTCACTCCATGCATACGTATGCATCTGTCCATGTCGTGAGACCAATATGTTTGAAAATTCCTTCTAATTTACTACACATGGAATTAACTCGCACACAAGTACACAAATATGATTTTCAAACCATTTTGGTTAGTCGTTGCATGTAGATGTAATTCAAATTTGAATTACGGTCATTAAATAGTTAGAAAATCACTTAAATGTCTTTAAAAGGTCAAATGACCCCTAGAATTTTCCAAAATTTCACATTATAGTTGTAGTAGTGCACGTTAGACGTAGAAAAAAATTGAAGGCCGTAAGAGGAAGCTATCTCCCATTCGTCATCAAACATGCATTGTTCCCTCTAGGAACCACAAACCTTCTAGCGAGTTGCTCCGGTTTGTGAGGGGTGTGTGTCCAAACTTTCGTCGAACATGCAAATTTCTTTACCACATCATCTTGATGGCATGACATTAAATCAAGCAAGGTTTCATGTTTTTCTGATCATTTTTCTATTTTTTTGAATTAAAATGCCATGTCGCTCCATGCATACCTATGCATGTGTCCATGTCGTGAGACCAATATGTTTGAAAATTCCTTCTAATTTACTGCACATGGCATTAACTCGCACACAAGTACATAGATATAATTTTTCAAACCATTTTGGTTACTCGTTGCATGTAGATGTAATTCAAATTTGAATTACGGTCATTAAATAGTTAGAAAATCACTTAAATGTCTTTAAAAGGACAAATGACCCCTAGAATTTTCCAAAATTTCACATTACAGTTGTAGTAGTGCATGTTATACATAGAAAAAAAATTGAAGGCCGTAAGAGGAAACTATCTCCTGTTCGTCATCAAACATGCATTCTTCCCTCTCGGAACCACGAACCTTCTAGCGAGTTGATCCGGTTTGTGAGGGGCGTGTGTCCAAACGTTCGTCAAACGTGCCAATTTCTTTACCACATCATCTTGGTGGCATGACATTACATCAACCAAGGTTTCATGTGTTTCTTATCATTTTTCTATTTTTTTGAATTAAAATGCCATGTCACTCCATGCATACGTATGCATGTGTCCATGTCATGAGACCAATATGTTTGAAAATTCCTTCTAGTTTACTACACATGGAATTAACTCGCACACAAGTACACAAATATGATTTTTCAAACCGTTTTGGTTAGTCATTGCATGTAGATGTAATTCAAATTTGAATTACGGTCATTAAATAGTTAGAAAATCACTTAAATCTCTTTAAAAGGTCAAATGACCCCTAGAATTTTCCAAAATTTCACATTACAGTT
>NW_021179872.1:0-1200 GCF_002162155.2 Triticum dicoccoides | reverse complement strand
TACTCTCACCCTTCCATCATTGCTAGCCTCTTCGGTGCCGTGCATTGCCCTTTCTCACCTCGAGAGTTGGTGCAAACTTTGCCGGTGCATCCAAACCCCGTGATATGATATGCTCTATCACACATAAGCCTCCATATATCTTCCTCAAAACAGCCACCATACCTACCTATTATGGCATTTCCATAGCCATTCCGAGATATATTGCCATGCAAATTTCCACCGTTCCACATATTATGACACGCTTCATCATTGTCATATTGCCTTGCATGATCATGTAGTTGACATCGTATTTGTGGCGAGGCCACCATGCATAATTTTTCATACATGTCACTCTTGACTCATTGCCCATCCCGGTACACTGCCAGAGGCACTCATATAGAGTCATATTTTGTTCTAGTATCGAGTTGTAAATAAATAGAAGTGTGATGATCATCATTAATAGAGAATTATCCCATGAAAAAAAAGAAAGGCCAAATATAAAAAGAAAGGCCAAATAAAAAAAGGAAGGGCCACAAAAAATAAGAAGGGACAATGCTACTATCTTTTTTCCACACTTGTGCTTCAAAGTAGCACCATGATCTTTATGGTAAAGTGTCTCTTATTTTGTCACTTTCATATACTAGTGGGAATTTTTCATTATAGAACTTGGCTTGTATATTCCAACAACGGGCTTCCTCAAATGCCCTAGGTCTTCGTGAGCAAGCAAGTTGGATGCACACCCACTTAGTTTCTTTTGTTGAGCTTTCATACATTTATAGCTCTAGTGCATCCGTTGCATGGCAATCCCTACTCCTCGCATTGACATCAATTGATGGGCATCTCCATAGCCCGTTGATTAGCCGCGTCGATGTGAGACTTTCTCCTTTTTTGTCTTCTCCACACAACCTCCATCGTCATATTCTATTCCACCTATAGTGCTATGTCCATGGCTCGCGCTCATATATTGCGTGAAATTTGCAAAGTTTGAAAATGCTAAAGTATGAAACAATTGCTTGGCTTGTCATCGGGGTTGTGCATGATGGGAGCATTTGGTGTGACGAAAATGAAGCATGGCCAAACTATATGATTTTGTAAGGATGAGCTTTCTTTGGCTATGTTATTTTGAGAAGACATAATTGCTTGGTTAGTATGCTTGAAGTATTATTATTTTTATGTCAATATTAAACTTTTGTCTTGAATCTTATGGATCTGAATATTCTT
>NW_021179871.1:0-709 GCF_002162155.2 Triticum dicoccoides | reverse complement strand
AACACCCTTTATTCTTCTCTTTTGCCGGCTACTGGGAGCCGGACAAAACTCTTCTCTTGTCTGCAATCTTCCGTGGGGGCGCGCCAGCGCACCCACTGGGTGTAGCCCTCGAGATCTGGGCCGACTGCTGAGCAGTCGAGCCAGATCTTCCGGCAGCTACTTTGTCTTCATCTTCGCGGGGGCGCGTCAGTGCACCCGCTGGGTGTAGCCCCCGAGATTCAGGCCGACTGCTGAGCAGTCGGGCCGGATCTTCCGGCAGCTACTTTGTCTTCTTCTCTTTTGCCGGCTGTCGACAGCCGGACGCTTCTTGTGCACGAGCAGTCAGGTGGGCACCCGGCCTGACTTTTCTCCACCTGACAACAATCTTTTTCCTTCTCTTTTCTCTTCGTCCGCCGACTGCTGGTAGCCGGACAGGCACGTTTCTTCTTCCTCAACACCTGGCCACTTTCTCAGCCGGACGTAATGCTCTTTCTCTTTCTTTTTTTCTTTTTTTAGCCGGCAACAGCTCTTGACTTTTCTTTCCCCCGAGCCGACCTGACATTTCTATTTTCTCTTGGGCAGCTGGCCCCTTCTAGCACGAGCAGCCGGCCGCAGCTGCCGAGTGGCGGAAGGCGGTGCGGGGGCATGTAGTCGGTAGGCAGCCGGGCCGGCCGGGTGGCCGGGGAGTCGGCCAGCGCAGGAGCCGGCCCATCTGTGCGCGGCATCAGCC
>NW_021179870.1:0-734 GCF_002162155.2 Triticum dicoccoides | reverse complement strand
AAACAGTGAGTAATAGTCCATGAAACGGCCCAAAATCGGCCAAAACTGCCAGTGTTGATGACCGACACGTAAGCGCACCTTGGGGTTCAACAACTATAGAAATCGCTCCGGGACCCCAAAACAGTGAGTAATCCAAGAAATGGGCCAGAACTGGCCAAAACTGCCAGTGTTGATGACCGACACGTAAACGCACCACAGGGTTCGTTAACCATGGAAACCACTCCGGGACCCCGAAATAGTGAGTGGTAGTCCATGAAACGGGCCAGAATCGGCCAAAACTGCCAGTCTTGATGACCGACACGTAAGCGCACCTTGGGCTTCAACAACTTTGGAAATCTTTTCGGGACCCCAAAATAGTGAGTAATAATCCAAGATACGGGTCAGACTCGGCCAAAACTGCGAGTGTTGATGACCGACACATAAACGCACCACATGGTTCGTTAACCAAGGAAACCACTCCAGGACCCCAAAACAATGAGTAATAGTCCATGAAATGGGCCACAATTGGCCAAAACTGCCAGTGTGGATGACCGACACGTAAGCGGACCTTGGGGTTCAACAATTATGGAAATTGCTTCGTTACCCGAAAACGGTGAGTAATAATCAAAGAAACGGGCTAGAATCGGCCTAAACTGTTAGTGTTGATGACTGACACATAAACGCACCACATGGTTCGTTAACCATGGAAACCACTTCGGGACCCCAAAACAGTGAGTAATAGTCCATGAAACGGC
>NW_021179869.1:0-1106 GCF_002162155.2 Triticum dicoccoides | reverse complement strand
CTAATGCTATTCCAAGATGATTATTTCAGGAAAGCTCAATGATTGGCATGGCATGGATGGTGAAAGTGGAACCCTCAAAATGCTAAGGACAAAGGATTGGCTCAAGCTCAAAAGCTCAAGACTCTTCATTTTATATTTTAGTGATCCAAGATCACATTGAGTCTTTAGGAAAAGCCAATACTATCAAGGAGGGATGAGGTGTTGCTTAATGAGCCTCTTGCTTCATGTGCTTAGTGATATGCTCCAAAACCCTCAACTACTTTCCCATATCCACATATGACCTAAACCCTAAGCCAAACTCGGTCCTACCGATTCTTTCTATCCGGCGCCACCGAGTTTCACTTGTCATAAGCCACTGCCAAACCCTAGCAATTCGGTTCTACCGATAGGGATCTCGGTCTCACTGAGATGGGATTGCAAACTCTCTGTTTCCCTTTCGTAACTTTTCGGTCTCACCGAAAGAGCGGATCGGTCCCACCGAGATTGCAATGTAAATTCAGTGTTTCCTTTTTGTAACTTTTCGGTCTCACCGAAAGAGCAAATCGGTCCCACCGAGTTTGCCTGACCAACTCTCTAGTTAGCTAATTACCAAAATCGGTCTCACCGAGTTTGTGTAATCGGTCTCACCGAGATTACATTATGCCCAAACCCTAACCATATCGGTCCTACCGAGTTGCATGTCAGTCCCACCGAAAATCTCTAACGGTCACTAGGTTTACCTTTTCGGTCCGACCGAGTTTGTTGATTCGGTCCCACCGAGATTGGAAAACTATGTGTAACGGTTGGATTTTTTGTGGAGGCTATATATACCCCTCCACCTCCTCTTCATTCGTGGAGAGAGCCATCAGAACACATACACAATTCCAACTCATATGTTCTGAGAGAGAACCACCTACTCATGTGTTGAGACCAAGATATTCCATTCCTACCATATGAATCTTGATCTCTAGCCTTCCCCAAGTTGCTTTCCACTCAAATCTTCTTTCCACAAAATCCAAATCCTATGAGAGAGAGTTGAGTGTTGGGGAGACTATCATTTGAAGCACAAGAGCAAGGAGTTCATCATCAACACACCATTTGTTACTTCTTGGAGAGTGGTGTCTCCT
>NW_021179868.1:15750-31702 GCF_002162155.2 Triticum dicoccoides | reverse complement strand
GGCGGCGGGTGCCCCGCGCGTGGGGCGACGGTGTGGAGGGGGGGTTCGGACGGCGGCGAGGGGCGCAGGGGGGGCGGAAAGGCGACGGCGATCCGGGGCGGTGGCGTGGTCGCCCCGATCTCGATCCAGATCGGGGGAGTGAGGGGAGAGTGGGGATCGGGAGTGGGCTAGGGTTTCCGTCGTGGGGGGATAAGGGGAGAGGGGTGGGGGCCGGCCGGGCCTGGTGGTGGCCCAGTTGGCCTGTGGTCAGCTGGGCCGAAGCCCAGGGGGTTTCTTTTCTTTTCTTTTCTTTTTTTTATTGTTTTTCTGTTTTTCTTTCCTTTTGTATTTTCTTCTAGTTTCCTATTATTTTAGTTTTAGTAAATTACCAAAGTGGCACCTAAATAGGATTTTACAAATTATGCCACTGCCACAATAGTTTAATACTTATAACAATTTAGTTTTGAAAATGTTTATTATTTTTAAAGCATTAAAATAATTGTTTTTTTACTCTTTTATTCATTTAACAATATTTAAACATTTTATAAAAGTGTGGTTTCTCCACCATAATTATCTATGCAATATTTGGTTCACTCCGAACATTTTAGTTTTAATATTTGAAAACTTTTATTGTTTGCCTATTTTTGAATTTGAATTTGAATCGGTTTCAAACTAACTCGAGATTAGCAACTATAAACGAGGTGACGTGGCACCATTAGCAGAGGATCACTGTAGCTTAATTACCCGGGCGTCACACTCAGTCTCAGGCTTAGGTCCAGACTTGGGCTTCTTCACTTGAGTAGCAACTCGCTTGCCGTTCTTCTTGAAGTTCCCCTTCTTCCCTTTTCCCTTTTCTTGAAACTAGTGGTCTTGTTAACTATCAACACTTGATGGTTTTATTGATTTCTACCTTCGGCAATTTCAGCATCATGAAGAGCTTGGGAATCGTTTCCGTTATCCCTTGCATATTATAGTTCATCACGAAGTTCAACTAACTTGGTGATGGTGACTAGAGAATTCTGTCAATCACTATCTTAGCTGGAACATTAACTCCCACTTGATTCAAGCGATTGTAGTACCTAGACAATCTGAGCACATGCTCACTGCTTGAGCTATTCTCCTCCATCTTTTAGCTATAGAACTTTGTTGGAGATTTCATATCTCTCAACTCGGGTATTTGCTTGAAATATTAACTTCAACTCCTGGAACATCTCATATGGTCCATGATGTTCAAAACGTCTTTGAAGTCCCGATTCTAAGCCGTTAAGCATGGTGCACTAAACTATCAAGTAGTCATCATACTGAGCTAGCTAAACGTTCATAACGTCTACATCTGCTCCTGCAATAGGTCTGTCACCTGGCGGTGCATCAAGGACATAATTCTTCTGTGCAGCAATGAGGATAAACCTCAGATCACGGATCCAATCCGCATCATTGCTACTAACATCTTTCAACTTAGTTTTTCTCTAGGAACATATCAAAATAAACATAGGGAAACAATAACGCGAGCTATTGATCTACAACATAGATATGCTAATACTACCGGGACTAAGTTCATGATCAATTTAAGTTCAATTAATCATATTACTTAAGAACTCCCACTTAGATAGACATCCATCTAATCTTCTAAGTGATCACGTGATCCAAATCAACTAAACCATAACCGATCATCACGTGAAATGGAGTAGCTTTCAATGGTGAACATCAATATGTTGATCATATCTACTATATGATTCACGCTCGACCTTTCGGTCTTAGTGTTCCGAGGCCATATCTGCATATGCTAGGCTTGTCAAGTTTAACCTGAGTATTCTGCGTGTGCAAAACTGGCTTGCACCCGTTGTAGATGGACGTAGAACTTATCACACCCGATCATCACGTGGTGTCTGGGCACGACGAACTTTGGCAACGGTGCATACTCAGGGAGAACACTTTTATCTTGAAATTTAGTGAGAGATCATCTTATAATGCTACCGTCAATCAAAGCAAGATAAGATGCATAAAAGATAAACATCACATGCAATCAATATAAGTGATATGATATGGCCATCATCATCTTGTGCTTGTGATCTCCATCTCCGAAGCACCGTCATGATCGCCGTTGTCACCGGCGCGGCACCTTGATCACCATCGTAGCATCGTTGTCGTCTCGCCAATCTGATGCTTCCAGGACTATCGCTACCGCTTAGTGATAAAGTAAAGCATTACAGCGTAATTGCATTGCATACAATAAAGCGACAACCATATGGCTCCTGCGGTCCCGCCAGTTGCCGATAACTCGGTTACAGAACATGATCATCTCATACAATAAAATTTAGCATCATGTCTTGACCATATCACATCACAACATGCCCTGCAAAAACAAGTTAGACGTCCTCTACTTTGTTGTTGCAAGTTTTACGTGGCTGCTACGGGCTTAGCAAGAACCGTTCTTACCTACGCATCAAAACCACAATGATAGTTTGTCAAGTTGGTGTTGTTTTAACCTTCGCAAGGACCGGGCGTAGCCACACTTGGTTCAACTAAAGTTGGAGAAACTGACACCCGCCAGCCACCTATGTGCAAAGCACGTCGGTAGAACCAGTCTCGCGTAAGCGTACGCGTAATGTCGGTCCGGGCCGCTTCATCCAACAATACCGCCGAATCAAAGTATGACATGCTGGTGAGCAGTATGACTTATATTGCCCACAACTCACTTGTGTTCTACTCATGCACAACATCAACGCATAAAACCTAGGCTCTGATGCCACTGTTGGGGAACATAGTAATTTCAAAAAAATTCCTACGCACACGCAAGATCATGGTGATGCATAGCAACGAGAGGGGAGAGTGTTGTCTACGTACCCTCGTAGACCGGCAATGGAAGCGTTGACACAACGTAGAGGAAGTAGTCGTACGTCTTCCCGATCCGACCGATCCAAGTATCGAACATACGACACCTCCGAGTTCTGCACAGGTTCAACTCGGTGACGTCCCTCGAGCTTCGATCCAGCAAAACGTTGAGGGAGAGTTTCGTCAGCACTATGGTGTGATGACGGTGATGATGTTCTACCGACGCAGGGTTTCGCCTAAGCACTGCTATGATATGACCGAGGTGGAATATGGTGGAAGGGGGCACCGCACACGGCTAAGGAACGATCACGAAGATCAACTTGTGTGTAATGGGGTGCCCCCTTGCCCCCGTATATAAAGGAGGGAGAGGGGAAGGTGCGGCCGGCCCTAGGGGTGCGCCTGGAGGTCCTACTCCCATTGGGAGTAGCACTCCCCCCTCTTGCCTTGTTGGAAAAGGAAGGGGAAGGGAGAAAGAGGAAAGGGGGGGCGCCGCCCGCCCCCCCCCCCTTCCTTGTCCTATTCGGACTAGGGGGAGGGGGGCGCGGCCTGCCCTGGCCGGCCCTCCTCTTCTCCCTTATGGCCCATGTAGGCCCAATAATCCCCGGGGGGGGGGGGTTCCGGTAACCCCCGGTACTCCGGTAAAATCCCGATTTTACCCGAAACATTTCCGATATCCAAATATAGGCTTCCAATATATCAATCTTTATGTCTCGACCATTTCAACACTCCTCGTCATGTCCGTCATCACATCCGGGACACCGAACAACCTTCGGTACATCAAAACACAAAAACCCTAATTACGATCATCACCGAACTTTAAGCATGCGGACCCTACGGGTTCGAGAACAATGTAGACATGACCGAGACACGTCTCTGGTTAATAAACAATAGCGGAACCTGGATGCTCATATTGGCTTCTACATATTCTACAAAGATCTTTATCGGTCAGAACACATAACAACATACATTGTTCCCTTTGTCATCGGTATGTTACTTGCCCGAGATTCGATCGTCGGTATCTCAATACCTAGTTCAATCTCGTTACCGGTAAGTCTCTTTACTCGTTCCGTAATACATCATCCCGCAACTAACTTATTAGTTACAATGCTTGCAAGGCTTAAGTGATGTGCATTACCGAGAGGGCCCAGAGATACCTCTCCGACAATTGGAGTGACAAATCCTAATCTCGAAATACGCCAACCCAACATGTACCTTTGGAGACACCTGTAGAGCACCTTTATAATCACCCAGTTACGTTGTGACATTTGGTAGCTGAAAGCACAAGTGCTCCCTAGGTGGTTTTGATAATTGATGACAACATATCTCCTGTGGCCTAATGTTTCTATCTAGTATGTTTCAGATAAGTTCAACAATGGAGTGGCATGGACTAAAGGTTGTGGGAACTCCTTCAAGAGGCTAAGGATAAAGGATTGGCTAAAGCTTCAAGCTCAAGACTCTTCATTTTACATTTTAGTGATCCAAGATCACATTGAGTCCATAGGAAAAGCCAATACTATCAAGGAGGGATGAGGTGTTGCTTAATGAGCCTCTTGCTTCATGTGCTTAATGATATGCTCCAAAATCCTCAGCTACTTTCCCACTTCCATAAATGACCCAAACCCTAAGCCAAACTCGGTCATACCGATTCTTTCTATCCGGCGCCACCGAGTTTCACTTCTCATAAGCCACTGCCAAACCCAAGCAATTCGGTTCTACCGATAGGGATCTCGGTCTCACCGAGATGGGATTGCAAACTCTCTGTTTCCCTTTCGTAACTTTTCGATCTCACCGAAAGAGCGGATCGGTCCCACCGAGATTGCAATGTAAATTCAGTGTTTCCTTTTTGTAACTTTTCGGTCTCACCGAAAGAGCAAATCGGTCCCACCGAGTTTGCCTGACCAACTCTCTGGTTAGCTAATTACCAAATTCGGTCTCACCGAGTTTGTGTAATCGGTCTCACCGATATTACGTTATGCCCAAACCCTAACCATATCGGTCCCACCGAGTTGCATGTCAGTCTCACCGAAAATCTCTAACGGTCACTAGGTTTACCTTTTTGGTCCGACCGAGTTTGTTGATTCGGTCCCACCGAGATTGGAAAACTGCGTGTAACGGTTGGATTTTGTGTGGAGGCTATATATACCCCTCCACCTCCTCTTCATTCGTGAAGAGAGCCATCAGAACACATATACAATTCCAACTCATATGTTCTGAGAGAGAACCACCTACTCATGTGTTGAGACCAAGATATTCCATTCCTACCATATGAATCTTGATCTCTAGCCTTCCCCAAGTTGCTTTCCACTCAAATCTTCTTTCCACAAAATCCAAATCCTATGAGAGAGAGTTGAGTGTTGGGGAGACTATCATTTGAAGCACAAGAGCAAGGAGTTCATTACCTACACACCATTTGTTACTTCTTGGAGAGTGGTGTCTCCTAGATTGGCTAGGTGTTACTTGGGAGCCTCCGACAAGATTGTGGAGTTGAACCAAGGAGTTTGTAAGGGCAAGGAGATCGCCTACTTCGTGAAGATCTACCGCTAGAGAGGCAAGTCCTTCGTGGGCGATGGCCATGGTGGGATAGACAAGGTTGCTTCTTCGTGGACCCTTTGTGGGTGGTTGCTTCTTTGTGGACCCTTCGTGGGTGGAGCCCTCCGTGGACTTGCGCAACCGTTACCCTTCATGGGTGGAGCCCTCCGTGGACTCGCGCAACCGTTACCCTTTGTGGGTTGAAGTCTCCATCAACGTGGATGTAGGATAGCACCACCTATCCGAACCACGGGAAAAACATCCGTGTCTCCAATTGCGTTTGAATTCTCCAAACCCTTCCCCTTACATTCTTGCAAGTTGCATACTTTATATTCCGCTGCTCATATACTCTTTGCATGCTTGCTTGATATGTATTGTGTATGTTGAAATTGTGCCTAAAACTCCACTCAGACCAAAAAGGCCTAAAAATTGCAACTTTAGCACTAAGTGTCTAATCACCCCCCTCTAGACACATCTACTTCTAGGTCCTACAAGTGGTATCAGAGCATTGGTCTCCATTGCCTTGGTTTAATCACCATTGGAGGAAGATGGATGTGTCTACTTTAGGGAGTTTTAGACATAGAGTGCCCATTCTTGATGGAGAGTATTTTCATGAGTGGAAAAATGAGATGCTTGTAATCTTCAATCAATATCATTTGAACAAATATATTGCTAGTCCTTGTGCACCTCATATTGATCCTTTGCATCCTACCCTAGATGAAGATATTGAAATGATTCGCAATCTTAGAACTATTGAGCTCATCATTAGAGGATTGCCCAAAAATTTGATTTCTAGTTTGCCTACTCTTAATTGTGCCTATACTATATGGAAATTTCTTGAGGAACGATTTCCCGATCATTCCTTGAAAACTTTGGATGAAATTCTCCATAAATCTATTGCCTTGAGTAAGATGAACTCTAGTGATCCTAGTTTTGGTAATTGTCTATTTGAACTTACCAATCTTAAGCATGCTAAAGGAGATGTTGGAATCATTAGTGATATCATATTCGAAGTTATAAGAATTCATAAAAGTGACCACTTTGATGATCATTTATCTAATGAATTATCCTCTCTAGGAAATGATGAGTCACAAGATCATGATGAACATGGATACTATGATGATGATGATGATAGTGACTTCGATCTTGATGATGCAATGAGACATTTTGGTCTTACGGCAAATCTTCGGGGATATGCGTCAGGAGGAAAGGAATGGGTTCTTGATAGTGGATGTACTGATCATATGACTGGAGATGAAGAGATGTTCCGTGAGCTTGCTGAAAATGACGGCCCTCGAAAATATGTCACCTTTGGTGATAATTCAAAGGGTAAAGTGGTTGGCCTTGGTAAGGTGGCCATCTCACATGATAGTTCCATTCAAAATGTCATGCTCGTTGAATCTCTTGGCTACAACTTACTTTCAGTATCTAGACTTTCTGATTTCGGTTTGAATGTCCTATTTACTGAGGTAGATTGCCAAGTATTTCGTCGAGACAATCATAAAATGGTCTTTACTGGTATGCGTAGAGGTGATCTTTACATTGTCGCACAACCTAAAACTTGCTTTGTTGCTAAATCCTCAAAAGGTTGGTTGTGGCATAGACGACTAGGTCACGTTGGCATGAGAAACCTTGACAAGCTTATTAAAGGAAATCATATCCTTGGAGTTAACGATGTCATATTTGATAAGGATAGACTTTGTAGTGCTTGTCAAGCAGGTAAACAGGTTGGAGGAAGACATCCCGTGAAGAACATCATGACCACAAGGAGGCCACTCGAGCTACTTCATATGGATCTTTTTGGCCCCAACGCCTACAAGAGTCTCGGTGGAAATTCTTTTGGTCTAGTTATAGTTGATAATTTTTCAAGATTTACGTGGGTGTTCTTTCTTAATGACAAGTCGCAGGTCCAGAAGATCTTCAGAAACTTCGCTAGGAAGGCCCAAAATCAGTTTGACGTGAAGATCAAGAGGGTTCGGAGTGACAACGGAACGGAGTTCAAGAACGCAAATGTGGACACCTTTCTTGACGAAGAAGGGATTTCACACGAGTTCTCGGCTACGTACACATCTCAACAAAATGGAGTCGTTGAGAGGAAGAACCGGACGCTCATCGAAATGGCAAGAAAGATGCTTGATGAATACAAGACGCCGAAGCACTTTTGGGCAGAAGCGGTTGAGACAGCTTGTCACGCAACAAATCGCTTATATCTTCACAAGCTACTCGGCAAGACGGCATACGAGCTTCTCACCGATAACAAACCCCAAGTTGGATACTTTCGAGTATTCGGCTCAAAGTGCTACATTCTTGATAAGCATCATCGTTCAAAGTTTGCTCCTAAATCTCATGAAGGTTTTCTACTTGGTTATGGCTCAAACTCTCACACTTACTGTGTCTACAACAATTTCACCCGAAAGGTTGAAGAGACGGTAGATGTGATGTTTGATGAATCTAATGGCTCGCAAGTAGAGCAATTGCTAATTGATGTAGGAGACAAAGACCCTTCAGAAGCAATCCAAGACTTGTCCATTGGCAAAATTCGTCCAACGGAGGTGAAGGAAAGTACTTCATCCGTCCAAGTGGAAGCTTCTACTTCACGACAAGGTGAACCAAGAATTGACACAGAAGCATCCACAAGTGGGACACACCAAGATGAAGAAAACGAGGAAATACATCAAGACGAACATCATCAACCTCCTTCTCCACCACGACAAGAGAACGACAACGTCAACAATGAAGAAGACCAAGAAGAAGAACAAGATGAAGAAGATGTTCAACAAAGACCCAAGCAAAAGCTCTCACAAGTTCGAGCAAGAATTGCCAAAGATCATCCCGTCGAGCAAATCTTCAATGATATACAAACCGGGAGAATCACTCGCTCAAAAACTCGTTTAGCTAACTTTTGTGAAAACTATTCATTCATCTCTAGCATTGAACCTATGAAGGTTGAAGAAGCATTGGAAAATCCGGATTGGATAAACGCTATGCATGAAGAGCTACACAATTTTGAGAGAAACCAAGTTTGGACATTGGTTGAGAAGCCCGACAACAACCACAACATCATTGGTACCAAATGGGTGTTTCGCAACAAGCAAGATGAAGATGGACAAGTGGTTCGCAACAAAGCACGTCTCGTCACCCAAGGATACACACAAGTCGAAGGTATGGACTATGGTGAGACATATGCTCCTGTTGCTAGACTTGAGTCCATTCGCATCTTACTTGCCTATGCTAATCACCATAATATCACCTTGTACCAAATGGACATTAAAAGTGCTTTTCTAAATGGTGAAATAGAGGAGGAAGTTTATGTCAAACAACCTCCCGATTTTATCAATCCTAAGAAACCAAATCATGTTTACAAACTTCACAAAGCTCTTTATGGTCTTAAACAAGCTCCTAGAGCATGGTATAAATGCTTGACCAAGTTCCTTATTACAAGTGGTTTTGAAATTGGTAAAATTGATTCTACTCTTTTTACTAAAAGGGTTAATGGAGAACTATTTGTATGCCAAATTTATGTTGATGATATCATATTTGGTTCAACTAACCCTCTCTTTAGTGAAAAGTTTGGAAAGCTAATGTCAGAGAAGTTTGAGATGTCTATGATGAGTGAACTCAAATTCTTTCTCGGTTTGCAAATCAAGCAAACTAAGGAAGGTACATTTGTCTCTCAAACAAAGTACACCAAGGACTTATTCAAGAAGTTCAATATGCAAGAATGCAAAGGTATGTCTACACCCATGCCTACTAGTGGACATAATGATTTGACAAAAGATGGTGAACCAGTTGATCAAAAGGTTTATCGCTCTACGATTGGTTCATTGTTATACCTATGTGCTTCACGTCCCGATATTATGCTAAGTGTGTGCATGTGTGCACGTTATCAAGCTGCTCCTAAAGAATGTCATCTTAAGGCCGTGAAAAGGATAGTGAGATATTTAATCCATACACCAAATTTTGGCATTTGGTATCCTAAGAGGTCTTCTTTTGATCTTGTTGGCTACTCCGACTCGGATTATGCCGGAGACAAGGTTGATAGAAAGTCCACTTCGGGTACTTGTCAATTTCTTGGTAGATCTCTTGTGTCTTGGTCTTCCAAGAAACAAAACTCGGTATCCTTATCCACCGCCGAAGCGGAATACATTGCCGATGGTTCATGTTGTGCTCAATTACTTTGGATGACCCAAACTCTTAAAGATTATGGGATTTATGTGAAACATGTTCCACTGCTTTGTGACAATGAAAGTGCTATCAAAATTGGTCATAATCCTGTACAACATTCTCGAACTAAGCATATTGAAGTTCGTCATCATTTCATTCGAGATCATGTTGCTAAGGGTGACATTAATCTTAAGTACGTTCGCACCGATAAGCAATTAGCGGATATATTTACTAAACCTCTTGATGAGAAAGTGTTTTGCAGGTTGAGAGGAGAATTGAACATCATTGATGCTTCGAACTTGGAGTAGAAACTCCATTGGATACATGCAAGACATGAGCTTATGACTAATCCATGATATATCTCTTATGATAACTATCTTATGTCTTGGATATATTTGTACCTTGCATGTTGTCTAACCCATGTAGGTGCTTGGTTGAATCTAATTCCATGAGATTGCAACTCACTCACATCTTGAGCAATCTCTACATCACCAAGACTCTACACAATGGTGGTTGAAGACAAGGAAGCACAAAACCATTCAAACATATCCTCTGACAAATCCTATGATTGAGCTTCATGATTGTCATTTTTGGATACACAAGTGCTCTTCCTTGCAAGAACTAACCCATGTAGGTAGATGAACTCAAACTCCAAGTGGTGCTCCCAACTCTTGATGAGCTACATCAACCTTGAGCACCCACACAAGTTCAACTACATGAGCAAGAACCACACCACCACCCAAGGTATGTTATTCCATCTTAGAGAAGCTTTACTCCAAGACATGAGTCAAAGCAACTCAACAAGATGTGAATACATCAAGATGCTTAAACGAAAAATGGTAACCCCATTTTGAGCTTAAACGATGAGTATGACCTATGATCAAGTGTTCTCACTTGACTCCTAAGTCAATATACTCTAACATAGGTGACTATGTCACCGCCCAACTCTAGATGAAGTTCTCTTGTGTTCTTTTCTGTGTTATTGCATTTGTCTCATGCATGTTTAGTTTCTTTCTCTTTTTCAAAAACAAAAAAAAACTTCATCTAGATCTTTCAGTTTCTTCTCTTTTCTCTTTGTTTTTGTTCTACATTTTCTGCATTCAATTCCTTGCAAATCCTTCAGGTAATTCATTGCAAATCTTTGTGAGATCCTACATGTCTAGTGAGCTGAGGTGACAAGTGTTTTTTCTCTGTGTGAACTCGGTTTCACCGACTTGTAATTTTCGGTCCAACCGAATATTTTCGGTGCCACCGAAACATACCACTCGGTGCCACCGACTTCGCAACAGGAAAAACAGTTTGCCACTTGTTCTATATTTCTTCTGATCCAGCTCTACTCAATGAATCTTGTCCTCTACAAGCATCACAGTTTTATCCATTGCTTTGTGCTGAGTCTCAAGGACCAAACCTATACGACGGATTCCAGAAAGCCCTTCTTGGAAATTGATGTCAAAGGGGGAGAGAGAGATCACATCAAAGCTTGTAGGAGAGAGAGATCACATCAAGGGATAGAAAAAGTCTCAAGGACCAAATCTACATGAGAAAGTATTAAGGGGGAGAAAGAGATTTCCAGGGGGAGAGAAAATACTCAAGGATCCCAGATGCTTGATGTTCAAGAGGAGAGATGTCACATGTCTTTTTAGGGGGAAAGACATGTTCATATGTATTTTTCAGCTCTGATTTTCTGTTTCCTATCTTCTCCCAATATCCCATGTAAGATTCAGGGGGAGCAAGACACCTAAGGAAAAGAAATCAGTCAAATTCATTGCATATCTTTACTCTTGGGGTCTTTACTCTTGGGGACATGTTAAATCCAATGTGGTACCTTGTACTCACTCTCTACATGTCATCCCAGTCTTGGTATTCTTGTGGTTTATTTTGTTTGCTCTGGCTAGTGGATGTACCTGTGTTATCTAACTTTGTTTGTGCAGGTTTATTCCATCCTAGGCCAACTCAAAGACTACAAGGTAAGTGTATGCATCAAAATCATGAGTATGAGAAATTCTTGCTTATGTACATACTGTTTGCAAGAAGGACTCATGAGCATGAAGGTATTTTCCTTGATAATCTTTTGCTCTGATGCATATGGCCAAGATACATGTAACACATTGCCTACTCTGTCATGGTTATGCTCTCACATGCCTCTATATTTCATATTTACATGAGTGCATACATGTAGGGGGAGCCTATGCTTGTTACATGTCCTTCCAAAGCTTTACTTGCTGTTCTTTATATCTTTATCTAAAGCTTTGATGTATGTTGCCATCAATTACCAAAAAGGGGGAGATTGAAAGCACAAGTGCTCCCTAGGTGGTTTTGATAATTGATGACAACATATCTCCTGTGGACTAATGTTTCTATCTAGTATGTTTCAGATAAGTTCAACAATGGAGTGGCATGGACTAAAGGTTGTGGGAACTCCTTCAAGAGGCTAAGGATAAAGGATTGGCTAAAGCTTCAAGCTCAAGACTCTTCATTTTACATTTTAGTGATCCAAGATCACATTGAGTCCATAGGAAAAGCCAATACTATCAAGGAGGGATGAGGTGTTGCTTAATGAGCCTCTTGCTTCATGTGCTTAATGATATGCTCCAAAATCCTCAGCTACTTTCCCACTTCCACAAATGACCTAAACCCTAAGCCAAACTCGGTCATACCGATTCTTTCTATCCGGCGCCACCGAGTTTCACTTGTCATAAGCCACTGCCAAACCCTAGCAATTCGGTTCTACCGATAGGGATCTCGGTCTCACCGAGATGGGATTGCAAACTCTCTGTTTCCCTTTCATAACTTTTCGGTCTCACCGAAAGAGCGGATCGGTCCCACCGAGATTGCAATGTAAATTCAGTGTTTCCTTTTTGTAACTTTTTGGTCTCACCGAAAGAGCAAATCGGTCCCACCGAGTTTGCCTGACCATCTCTCTGGTTAGCTAATTACCAAATTCGGTCTCACCGAGTTTGTGTAATCGGTCTCACCGAGATTACGTTATGCCCAAACCCTAACCATATCGGTCCCACCGAGTTGCATGTCAGTCCCACCGAAAAACTCTAACGGTCACTAGGTTTACCTTTTCGGTCCGACCGAGTTTGTTGATTCGGTCCCACCGAGATTGGAAAACTATGTGTAACGGTTGGATTTTGTGTGGAGGCTATATATACCCCTCCACCTCCTCTTCATTCGTGAAGAGAGCCATCAGAACACATATACAATTCCAACTCATATGTTCTGAGAGAGAACCACCTACTCATGTGTTGAGACCAAGATATTCCATTCCTACCATATGAATCTTGATCTCTAGCCTTCCCCAAGTTGCTTTCCACTCAAATCTTCTTTCCACAAAATCCAAATCCTATGAGAGAGAGTTGAGTGTTGGGGAGACTATCATTTGAAGCACAAGAGCAAGGAGTTCATTACCTACACACCATTTGTTACTTCTTGGAGAGTGGTGTCTCCTAGATTGGCTAGGTGTTACTTGGGAGCCTCCGACAAGATTGTGGAGTTGAACCAAGGAGTTTGTAAGGGCAAGGAGATCGCCTACTTCGTGAAGATCTACCGCTAGAGAGGCAAGTCCTTCGTGGGCGATGGCCATGGTGGGATAGACAAGGTTGCTTCTTCGTGGACCCTTTGTGGGTGGTTGCTTCTTCATGGACCCTTCGTGGGTGGAGCCCTCCGTGGACTCACGCAATCGTTACCCTTCGTGGGTGGAGCCCTCCGTGGACTCACGCAACCGTTACCCTTTGTGGGTTAAAGTCTCCATCAACGTGGATGTAGGATAGCACCACCTATCCGAACCACGGGAAAAACATCCATGTCTCCAATTGCGTTTGAATTCTCCAAACCCTTCCCCTTACATTCTTGCAAGTTGCATACTTTATATTCCGCTGCTCATATACTCTTTGCATGCTTGCTTGATATGTATTGTGTATGTTGAAATTGTGCCTAAAACTCCACTCAAACCAAAAAGGCGTAAAAATTGCAACTTTAGCACTAAGTGTCTAATCACCCCCCTCTAGACACATCTACTTCTAGGTCCTACAGTAGCACACAAAGTGTTCCTCCGGTAAACGGGAGTTGCATAATCTCATGGTCATAGGAACATGTATAAGTCATGAAGAAAGCAATAGCAACATACTAAACGATCGAGTGCTAAGCTAACGGAATGGGTCAAGTCAATCACATCATTCTCCTAATGATGTGATCCCGTTAATCAAATGATAACTCATGTCTATGGCTAGGAAACATAACCATCTTTGATCAACGAGCTAGTCAAGTAGAGGCATACTAGTGACACTCTGTTTGTCTATGTATTCACACATGTATCATGTTTCCGGTTAATACAATTCTAGCATGAATAATAAACATTTATCATGAAATAAGGAAATAAATAATAACTTTATTATTGCCTCTAGGGCATATTTCCTTCAGTATCCAATACATCTCGGAACAGATCCATCTGTGCTTGGCTTCTCGCGCACACTCCATTGTGCTCGTGGCCATGTAGCACTTCGTTGAAGTCACCATCTATAACCCAAGGGTGATTGCTGGTATTAGCAATGCCACGCATCATATCCCATGTTTTATATCTTTCTTGCGTTTGTGCTTCTCCATAGACAAAAGTGATCCTAGTTTGCACCGGGACTAGTTCTTTCACAAGTACATCAATATGATACTCTGAATCACCAATAATTTCCAACTTTATTGATTCATTCCAGAAGATACCAAGACCACCACTTCTACCTCTATTGCTTACAAACAAACTCTTTTCAAAGCCTAAAGATCCTACCATACTCTCAACACGTGAGCCCTCTATTTGGGTTTCTAAGATGCATACAATGGAGGGGGCATGTTGCCTCGAGAGATCTCGAAGCTCTCAAATTGTAGCGGGTTTGCCAGCCCCGCGGTAGTTCCACACCAGGCAACTCATTGCGCTAGGCGCGACCCCACGGGGAGGCCCGCCAAACGCGCATCAGAAGTTTTGTTTGGAGCTGTGCTCTTTGTGTTGGTAGGATCACTTGAACTTGGCTTGTTTCTCTTTGGTTCTTGCTTCGAAGAGGGGCTCTCTGGAGCTTTCACTGGTGGCCAGAGAGGAGTTTTGCTACCCTGGCTTGATGGTGGGGGCTCGATGGGTTTGCTCCCCTGAAGAGCGCCTAACATCCCCCTCTTCCTGCTCTGATCAGCGTCCTCCATAGTGACATCAGCTTGGCGATCATCTAACTCCATGAACTCCTCCGCGTGGTTATCATTTGCAGCACCGCGGCCCCGACCACCGCCGGACCGCCCACGACCTCTGCCACCTCTGTTAGTGTTACCTCGTCCTTCACCAGGGCCACGGCTCGGACCCCTAAACCTGTTGGGTTTCGTAGTAATTTCAAAAATTTTCCTACGCGCACACAGGATCATGTGATGCATAGCAACGAGAGGAGAGTGTTGTCTACGTACCCAACGCAGACCGACTGCGGAAGCGATGACACGACGTAGAGGAAGTAGTCGTACGTCTTCACGATCCAACCGATCAAGCACCGAAACTACGGCACCTCCGAGTTCGAGCACACGTTCAGCTCGATGACGATCCCCGGACTCCGATCCAGCAAAGTGTCGGGGAAGAGTTTCGTCAGCACGACGGCGTGGTGACGATCTTGATGAACTACAGCAGCAGGGCTTCGCCTAAACTCCGCTACAGTATTATCGAGGAATATGGTGGCAGGGGGCACCGCACACGGCTAAGGAATCGATCACGTGGATCAACTTGTGTCAACTTGTGTGTTTAGAGGTGCACCTGCCTCCGTATATAAAGGAGCCAAGGGGGGAGGAGGCGCCGGCCAGGAGGAGGTGGCGCAGGAGGAGTCCTACTCCTACCGGGAGTAGGACTCCCCCCCAATCCTATTCCAACTAGGATTCCCAAGGGGGAAAGAGGGAGAGGGGTGGCCGGCCACCTCTCCTAGTCCTACTAGGACTAGGGGAAGGGGGGAGGCGCGTAGCCCCCTTGGGCTTCCCCTTTCTCCTTTCCACTAAGGCCCATGATGGCCCATATGGCTCCCGGGGGGTTCCGGTAACCTCCCGGTAACCCGGTAAAATCCCGATTTCACCCGGAACACTTCCGATGTCCAAACATAGACTTCCAATATATCAATCTTTATGTCTCGACCATTTCGAGACTCCTCGTCATGTCCGTGATCACATCCGGGACTCCGAACAACCTTCGGTACATCAAAATGCATAAACTCATAATATAACTGTCATCGTAACCTTAAGCGTGCGGACCCTACGGGTTCGAGAACAATGTAGACATGACCGAGACACGTCTCCGGTCAATAACCAATAGCGGGACCTGGATGCCCATATTGGCTCCTACATATTCTACGAAGATCTTTATCGGTCAGACCGCATAACAACATACGTTGTTCCCTTTGTCATCGGTATGTTACTTGCCCGAGATTCGATCGTCGGT
>NW_021179868.1:6246-7954 GCF_002162155.2 Triticum dicoccoides | reverse complement strand
GCCGTCCGGGGCCTTCCCTGCTCCCCGCCCCCTGCCGCTGTCGGGCGAGGCCACCGACGCAGCTGGGCCTCGCGCCCTCGCTGCGGTGCCCTCGGGCACGGGTGCCCAGTGCCCAGTCGGGCTCGCACCCGCACCCACACCGCCCTGTGCCCGCTAAGGCCCCCGGGCCACTGACTAGGGGGCCCCGCCCCAGAACGTTAAAAAAATAATAATAATAAATAAAAATAAATAAATAAATAAATAAATAAATAATAAAATAAATAAAAACAATAAATATAATTAATAAAATTAAAATGATTTAATAAAATTATTAATTAATTAATTAATTAATTAAGTTAATTAATCTGGTTTAATTAAATTAATTAACTAGTTAAGTTTAATTAAACTGTAATTAGATTAACCTAAACCCTAATTAACCTAAATAGAGAATGACAGGTGGGTCCCACTGGACCCACATGTCAGGGTTGACTCAGTCAACCCCTGTTGACTGCTAACGTCAGCATGACATCATGCTGACATCATAAATACATTTTTCGAATTAATTAAATAAATAATTAAATTCCAAAATTATTAAAATCTTTTAAAAATCATATCTTTTAATCCGTAACTCGGATTAAAATATTTTCAACATGAAAGTTGCTCAGAACGACGAGACGATTCCGGATACGCAGTCCGTTCGTCCACCACACCCCCCTAACCTATCGAACCCGCAACTTTCCCCCTCCGGCTCCTCTGCCCGAAAACACGAAGCACCGGGAATACTTTCCCGGATGATTCCCCCCTTAACCAGTACCACCTCATACCACGTTAGGGCACGCCTAGCATCGCTTCTTGACATGTCATGCATCGATATGCATCTGTTTACTTGGTATTCATTGTTTTTTCCCCCTCTTCTCTCCGGTAGACTACGAGACCGACGCTGCTGCTGCCCAGTTCGACTACGGAGTTGACGACCCCTCTCTCTTGCCAGAGCAACCAGGCAAGCCCCCCCTTGATCACCAAATATCGCCTATTCTACTCTATACTGCTTGCATTAGAGTAGTGTAGCATGTTACTGCTTTCCGTTGATCCTATTCTGATGCATAGCCTGACATTGTTGCTACACCTGTTGATACCTTACCTGCAATCCTAAATGCTTAGTATAGGATGCTAGTTTATCATCATTGGCCCTACATTCTTGTCAGTCTGCCTTGCTATACTATTGGGCCGTGATCACTCGGGAGGTGATCACGGGTATATATCATACATACATACATACTATACAGATGGTGACTAAAGTCGGGTCAGCTCATTGAGTACCCGCAAGTGATTCTGACGAGGGGGCTGAAAGGACAGGTGGCTCCATCCCGGTAGAGGTGGGCCTGGGTTCCCGACGGCCCTCGACTGTTACTTTGTGGCGGAGCGACAGGGCAGGTTGAGACCACCTAGGAGACAGGTGGGCCTGGCCCTGTTCGGCGTTCGCGGACACTTAACACGCTTAACGAGATCTTGGTATTTGATCTGAGTCTGGCTACGAGCCTATACGCACTAACCATCTACGTGGGAGTAGTTATGGGTATCCCGACGTCGTGGTATCAGCCGAAGCACTTCAGACGTCAGCGACGGAGCGGCGCGCGCCGAATTGGACTGGAACGCCACTAGGCTAGGTCTGCTTTCGGCCGCCCACGCAACGTGCAGGTGTGCTCAGGGCGATGGGCCCAGACCCCTG
>NW_021179868.1:0-2618 GCF_002162155.2 Triticum dicoccoides | reverse complement strand
TTCTTGCCATCTTCGTTCATTCCTTGGTCCCCGTATTGTTTTCAACCGGAATACCGACAATGGAGCTATGACGTGTGAATTCAAAACTTCTAGCAACCCTATTGCTTTGAAGTGAATGGGCGATAGTTCATCCTAAGTCCTTCGCTAATTGAATCACCATTCTAACATTGGTCGTGCAACCCAACCCGTACTTCGGGCGCACCCTTCAACCAATGTTTAATTGTGTATGTTTTCCTCGAGCATACTTCCTTATATCAGTTGATCTGACAAATGTTATCTCCTTGTTCACTTAATGGTGGAAATCCATCTTTTGGGAATCTCGGTGAATTGCCGTTGAGTTCACCAGACACCTCCTTGTCCTCTCCCTGGTTTAATGGTGAACTATTGCTTCAGAAACCCGCTCCCATAGTTCATTTCCCGAGAAGCTTGCAATGCCATTTCAACGATTTGTGTTGCGCCTTTTCTTCTCGGACATCCTGAGTCTCAGGTATCCTGACACCAATCGGATCTGAATCTCGGTCAGATATGATGGTTGGGACAACTTTCCAAGAGTTATGATGTTGGTCCTTTGATGACCCGGTAACATGATGTCATGCCTAGCACCCCCCCCCCCGGCTGGAGGACCTATCATTATAGATTCCTTTTCAGCAAGGTTATCCATTCATCCATGAGGAAATTGTAAGACTTATTCTACAAGTTATTCTTGATGGATCCTTCGTGTTTCCAAAGTCTGATCTTCACCTGAAGACCATGTCACTGCTATCTCGAAGCATGTCAATGGTACTCCGATTTTCAACAGGCACGTTTGAAGCACGATGCTATATTTTAATTATCAATTATCCTAACACCGTTGTATGAGTAATATCATGAGATTCCTCCCCCCTTACCTAAATGGTTTTCTACTTTATATCCTGTCATGGATATCTTGCTCTGCTTATCCTTGGGAAGGATATACCCTCGAAATATGTGTTTAAACATATTTTCCTTTCCATTGTTCTGTTTAATCTGATGATCATATTTTCCTTCCATTGGTTTGTTTAAACCTTTTCTATGATCTATATGATATAAGCAGTAATAATCCACTGCTTGTGCAAACACCTCGATGTACAACTCTGTCAGTGAGACCTTGTTACTATTGTTGATAACATTCCGGTAACCACCGATGGACGGGAACCATGCCTATTGGTCCGCCTCGTTTCAACGAGCAGGAAAATGGTTCTCCTCGTCCCTCGCCCTTGGTACCAACGTTGTTGCCGACATAGCTGACATGGTACTCCCTGACATGCCTTGCTATCATGACCGTGCAAGATGTCACTGCTCCTATTATATATAAAAAAAAGAACCACATGGTGGGCCCATAACCCACAGTTTCACAGGATCGAAACCTGACTCTCCTATACACCCTGATGCCAAAGTTATTCCTATAGCTTGACTTCGTATGTAATTTGCGAGCCACCTTCCTAGTGATCAATTCTGGTATCGGACACAATACTTATTCCTGTTGCTCTGAACCCCATTCACACTCTGTTTCAGGCAATGAACGATTGCCTATCCGCTTGAAACTTCTTATTGCACCGTCTTACTTTGCTCTCGATGTGTTTCATTTGTTCAACTCGAGAGATACTCATATGTTCATACTTGGGAAACCCCCAGAAGATTTTCCCTTGTAACATCCTATCATTGTAGAGCTGCCCCTTACCTATTCGTAAGTACGATGGAGATCCCGAAGAAAGGATGACAAATTGATCATGGTGACTTGAAGCAGTGAAATGAAGACATCAACGAAAGGGATCAACCTCTTCGAAAGGGAAGCCAAGACCGAGAAGACTCGTTAGTTTTTTCGCTACCAACACCTTCGCCCCTTACTCCACCGCTTAAATCTCGGGACGAGATTTCTTGTAGTGGAGGAGAATTGTGACGCCCGGGTAATTAAGCTACAGTGATCCTCTGCTAATGGTGCCACGTCACCTCGTTTATAGTTGCTAATCTCGAGTTAGTTCGAAACCGATTCAAATTCAAATTCAAAAATAGGCAAACAATAAAAGTTTTCAAATATTAAAACTAAAATGTTCGGAGTGAACCAAATATTGCATAGATAATTATGGTGGAGAAACCACACTTTTATAAAATGTTTAAATACTGTTAAATGAATAAAAGAGTAAAAAAAACAATTATTTTAATGCTTTAAAAATAATAAACATTTTCAAAACTAAATTGTTATAAGTATTAAACTATTGTGGCAGTGGCATAATTTGTAAAATCCTATTTAGGTGCCACTTTGGTAATTTACTAAAACTAAAATAATAGGAAACTAGAAGAAAATACAAAAGGAAAGAAAAACAGAAAAACAATAAAAAAAAGAAAAAAAAGAAAAGAAACCCCCTGGGCTTCGGCCCAGCTTACCACAGGCCAACTGGGCCACCACCAGGCCCGCCCGGCCCCCACCCCTCTCCCCTTATCCCCCCACGACGGAAACCCTAGCCCACTCCCGATCCCCACTCTCCCCTCACTCCCCCGATCTGGATCGAGATCGGGGCGACCACGCCACCACCCCGGATCGCCGTCGCCTTTCCGCCCCCCCTGCGCCCCTCGCCGCCGTCCGAACCACCCCCTCCACA
>NW_021179867.1:0-808 GCF_002162155.2 Triticum dicoccoides | reverse complement strand
TACGGAATGACAACAGTGGGTCTGAAAAATCTTGGGTACACTGACGAACCGTTCGTCCTAGCCAATGATGTGGCACAGGTTATCTATGTGAAGGACATGTCTACCAGTCTGAGAAAGAGAAAAGATAAGTAAGCGAATACATCATACGATGAGCCAAAGCGCCACATAGTTCTTTCAGGAAAAAGGGACATCGTGGGAGTGGAGGACAAGACAGACATGTCTGAAGATTATGAAAAGTTTCATGAAATTCCTCCCTTTAAAGTCAAGGCTGACCCCAGCATCCTGATAAACGATGAAGATTATCCATGGTTACGGCGCAATAAGCAAATGACACAAGCGAAGAAAAAGTGAAGACTTTCTCCCGCAACTATTATGATGATACCATGCCAACTTTGTAACTGACGAGTATGATACGATTGTCCGTTTTGTACATGCACATGCTATGTGTTGGTCAATTTATGATACCATGCCAAGTTTCAACTTTTTCAGAGTTCATTTGAAATGCTATAATGTCTTATGGTACGGCCCTCGTAATAATTAAAAATAGCAACAATAAGTATTTTGTTGCAAGTAGAAACAAAATAAAATAAATAAAGCAAGAAAGAAAACAAAAAACAAAAAAAGTGTTTTTAAATTTGAAAAGTAATGGCACTAACAGAAAGTTTATAATTTTCCTAAAACTAAAAGCAAAAAGAATTAAAAAATAAAGCAAAAAAAAAGAAAATAAATAATGCAGAAAACGAAACAAAAAAACAACAATAAGTATTTTGTTGTAAGTAGAAACAAAATAAAATAAATAAAGCAAGAA
>NW_021179866.1:0-1987 GCF_002162155.2 Triticum dicoccoides | reverse complement strand
GGTCAAACCTGACGTGTGGGGCCCACACGTCAGTGACAGGGGAGTTAAACAGAGTTAAATTAATCCTAATTACTAATTAGTGGCGCTGGGGCCCACTGGTCAGTGTCAGGGGTTAACTAACAGTGGTTAGCGCTAATCCTAATTAGCTACAGGGCTGGGCCCACCTGTCAGGGACTCAGGGGGGGTCCTGCCGTGGTCAAAGTGGGTCAGACCCACCGGCGACGTGACGCCGGCGAGGCCCGAGACGGCGGCGCGATGCGGGATCGCGCTACAGGGCACGGGCGAGGCCGTTCTTGGGCTCGTTGGAGAGCTCTTGCTCCCGCGCGTCGAACGGTGGTGGTGGCCGTGCCTGAGGTGGCCGGAGTCGACGGCGGCGAGCTCGGCTGCGGCTGCCGGAGTTCGGTCGTGCACGGAAACGGGGTTGGAGCTCGAAGGCGAGCGAAGCGAGGCGCTAGGGATGCTCTATGGAGCCTTACGAACTCGTTGGACTCGCCGGGGTGACCAAATGGTCACCGGAGCTGCGTCGACAGCGAGCTCGGCGACGGCGGAGGTTCGGCCGTGGTGGGGAGGAGGCTACGGTGAGGGAACGAGGGGGAGAAGAGGGGGAAACGGTGGCGTAGCTCACCGCGGTTGCAGTGGGCGTCGAAGCGGGCTCGGGGACGCGCTGGAGACGGCGAATCGACGGCGACGGTGGTCGGAGCCCGAGGAGGGGAACGGCGACGTGACGGCGATGCTGGGCTTCCGGAGACCCGTGGAGCGGTGGGGAGGAAGAGGAGGTCGAGGCGGAGCTCCTGAGCTAGTCGGGGGAGCGAGGGGTGGCCGGAGTCGGCTGCTATGGCGAACGGCGGCGACGGTGGTGTTCGGCCGTGTGAGAGAGAGAGCGAGGGAGAGGAGGGGAGAGCTGGGGGAGAGTGAGAGAGAGCAGGGGGGGAGGCGTGGCGTCGTCCAGGGGCATCGAGGCGAGGAGGGGAGGGCAGGCAGGCAGGGAGAGAGGTGGCGTGGCGCGGTGGTGCGCGCGCGCGCCGGCCACACTCCCCTCCCTCTGTCGGGACGAAGACGACAGAGGAGGGAAGCGGGCTGGGCCGCCTGCTGGCTGGGCCGGCCAGCTGGCTGGGCTGCACAGGGAGGAGTCCAGGTAAGCTTCTCCCTTTTATTTTTTTCTGTTTTTCTAATTTCTGACATTTGTTCTGATTTAAAAAATATATTAAATCATTTATTTAACTTATGCCAATTTTTGCAGGGGCTAGATATATTATTCCAGAGCTCCTAAAGAAATGGCATAATATTTGGACCATATTTCATATATATAGAAATATATTTCCAATGCAAATATTTATGCATTAATTCCAAATGCCCAAAATAAATGTCCATGAGCCACTAAAAATATTGGTTTGATTTTTATCTCTGTCCAATATTTTCAGAGAGCAACATGAGCATTTTCTTGGACCTTTTTGGAGAAATTTTTATTTGGGTCATTTTCAAAATGATTCTGAGGGTTTCACAGATCCCCATTTCAAGTTAAATGGAATTTTCAACATGATGCACACACTCTAATGCATGACTAGCTAGGGTGTGACAACTCACCCCCACTCAAAAGAATCTCGTCCCGAGATTTGGGTTCCTCCGGAAAGAAGGCGGGGTACTCGAGTCGAAGACGATCCTCCCTTTCCCAAGTTGCTTCATCCTCAGAATGGTGCGACCATTGTACTTTGAGGAACTTGATGTTCTGACGTCGAGTGGTACGTTCGGCCTGATCGAGGATACGAATGGGGTACTCTCGATATGTAAGATTATCCTGGAGATCAAGCGTTTCGTGGTCCACTCCACGGATAGGATCCGAGAAGCAACGCCTGAGTTGAGAAACGTGGAAGACATCGTGGACCCTGGAGAGGTGCGGAGGTAGTTCCAACTGGTAGGCAACTTCCCCTCGTTTGGCGAGAATGCGAAAAGGTCCAATGTAACGAGGAGCCAATTTGCCTTTGATACC
>NW_021179865.1:0-1911 GCF_002162155.2 Triticum dicoccoides | reverse complement strand
GCTTCCACTTCAATTGGTGTAGGCGCCATAGGAACAACTTCTTGTGCCCTGCTACACACTAGTTGAAGTGATGGTTCAATAACCTCATCAAGTCTCCACCATCCTCCCACTCAATTCTTTCGAGAGAAACTTTTCCTCGAGAAAGGACCCATTTCTAGAAACAATTACTTTTGCTTCCGGATCTGAATTAGGAGGTATACCCAACTGTTTTGGGTGACCTATGAAGATGCATTTATCCTTTTTGGGTTCGAGCTTACTAGGATTATATTCATTCTGAATATGCCCTATGCCGTCCCATAATTAACGTTCGCATTGGCAGTGTACTTGGATTTCTCAAACCGTTTTAATCAATGCCAACCATGCCCTACCTATTTTCCATTATTCTCCTGACCTAGACTTTCTTTGTCCCACCCAAATTTATTTTGCTGAATAACTTGGTAGTATGGTTATACTCTTGCCAAGGAAATTAAATGCGGGTGTTGATGCATGGCCTCTGAATAATGACAGATTATGACCACATATGTACTTATTTACTTATTTATAGTCTTGTTTGAGCTTCAAGAAGGTTGGTTTGGGTCAACTATTCCTTGTCAAACAGGAAACTAACTGTCGGTCAGGGCAAGGCTCTTTGAAATATGCCTTGGGTCTTATTGTTTTACTGTTGCGCTTGTGCAACATAACATTCTGATGTTAAGGATGGAAGTGTCACCTTCTTTATACTCTCTATACTGGCTCAAAGTGTCAATTTTGTATTCGCGGCTCATAGTGTGCTATAAGTTGCAAATGACCAAAAAAACCTAGGCTTTGTAGAGTCGCTGATGGTTGTGCTTAATCATGTGGTTCTGCTTCATGTTCTAGCGCTACTGGTAGCACTAGTAGACAAACATTATTCTTCTCGCCGCACTCACCCAATTCTTTTATTTTAAACCAGTTAACCATGTATGTCCGCACTTGTTCATTCTGGTTGTTTATGTTGTTTTCCCTTTGAAACAAACTGAGATTGGTTTCTGTTCAACCAATTAACTTGTGAAAGCCTGGGCTTCAAGTTAGATTTCTGAAAAAACCGTGTGTGTGTGTGTGTGTGTGTGGCCATATAACTTAGTTTCTTGATAGTCTGTCTTAAGTGTTGTGGGTTAATTTGACAAGTCGTTTATGCAATGTGCTAATGAAATTATGGATTGCCTTTTATTTATTCTCAAGTTAGATTTCTAGTTTTATTTGATTTGAGCTTCCTTCCTTGGTTAGGTTAATTTCATATAATGCTGCTTCTGCCATGTGATACGCAACTGGGGATTGACTTGTTTTGTTCTGAATTTTACTAGATAAGTAAAGAGTCCACTGGTGAGGCTGCTTCTTCAATTGCGACAATCCGGTCCCTGCTAGTACTGAAACGAGATATGTGATGGCTCATCTCAGTCAGTTCTTCAAGATAGCGTGCGTACGAGGAAGGGAAGAGGGCAGAAATGCATGCAACAAGAGATTCAAACTGGCAACATTACATACATGCCCTTACTCCACCAGACATAAATCACAATGTTTCCAACCATGTGAGCAGCTAGCCGGTAATTGACAAATAAATGGCAATGTTTTTCTAAACAATGCTGGGTAGATATGTATGCATTTTCACACTGTAAACAATTGTTGATATGTACGTCGCCTGCCTCCTATTTACTACTCCCTCTGTTTCATATTAGTTGCATTGATTTAGTACGACTTTGTACTAAATCAGCGACAGTTAATATGGAATGGAGGGAGTAGTTTGTAAAGCCTGGAGATATCTAGTTATCTGCTTAGTTGTTGAACATGGCTAATCTGTAGGCGTTCTCTAGATTTAGTAATTGATCTACTTGGTTAAAAAATCCTGGAGCTATTCTTGATGTACCGAGAGACACTATTAGGAAAATATTACCC
>NW_021179864.1:0-667 GCF_002162155.2 Triticum dicoccoides | reverse complement strand
GTTCCCCCACCGTAGCCTCCTCCCCACCACGGCCGAACCTCCACCGTCGCCGAGCTCGCCGTCGACGCACTCCGGTGACCATTTGGTCACCCCGGCGAGTCCAACGAGTTCGCAAGACCCCATAGAGCATCCCTAGCGCCTCGCTTCGCTCGACTTCGAGCTCCAACCCTGTTCCCGTGCACGACCGAACCCCGGCGGCCGCAGCCGAGCTCGCCGCCGTCGACTTCGGCCACCCCGACCCCAACGGACTCCGCCAAGAGCTGCGGGTTGTCCTCAGCTCCACTCCGGTGGTCTCCGCGGCCCATTTGGTGGCCGAAATGGCCAAAACCACTCCCGCCGCCGCGTCGGGCTCGCCGGCGGCTAAACGCCGGTGCAGCCGACCCGGGTTTGACCACGGGTGGGCCCTGGTTGACTCCCCTGAGTCAATGACAGGTGGGGCCCAGCCCTGTTAATTAAACAGGATTAGTTTTAATTAAATTTTAATTAAAATAATCACCCTGACATGCGGGACCCACTGTCAGGTTTGACCTGGACCAGTTCCGTTGACCTGCTGACGTCACACTGACGTCAGGCTGACGCAGTAATTGATTTTCTGGATTTAATTTAAATCAGGAAATTCCAGAATATTATTTAAACTTCAAAAATTCATAACTTTTATTCTGTAACT
>NW_021179863.1:0-1503 GCF_002162155.2 Triticum dicoccoides | reverse complement strand
CTTCATGGAGTATTTGGATAAATTCGTCGTGGTTTACCTCGATGATATACTCATCTACTCCAAGAACGAGGAAGAACATGCCGAACATCTAAGGCTAGTGTTGCAGAAACTTCGAGAGCATCGCCTTTATGCCAAATTTTCTAAATGTGAATTCTGGTTGTCAGAAGTGACCTATCTGGGTCATGTAATATCTGGTAAAGGTATTGCTGTTAACCCTGAGCGAGTTCAAGCCGTCCTTAATTGGACTCCACCTGAATCGGTCAAGCAAGTTCGGAGTTTTCTGGGCTTAGCGAGCTATTGCCGTCGCTTTGTCGAAAACTTCTCCAAAGTTGCTAAACCTCTAACCGAACTCCTCAAGAAAGATAAGAAGTTCGAATGGACTCCACAATGTGAGCACAGCTTTCAGGAACTGAAAAGACGCCTGACTTCTGCTCCCGTACTGGTACCGCCAGACTTCTCCAAGGATTTTGTTATCTACTGCGACGCCTCGCGACAAGGACTAGGTTGCATTCTCATGCAAGATCGACACGTAATTGCCTACGCTTCACGGCAATTGCACCCACACGAGGAGAATTATCCTACTCATGATCTAGAGCTTGCAGCTGTAGTCTATGCACTTAAGACCTGGCGACATTACCTCCTCGGTAATCGTTGCGAAATATTCACTGATCACCAAAGTTTGAAGTACATCTTCACCCAACCGGATCTGAATCTCAGGCAAAGACGTTGGGTTGAATTGATCACAGACTTCGACCTAGGAATAACCTACACCCCAGGGAAAGCCAACGTCATGGCTGATGCGCTAAGTCGTAAATCTTATTGTAACAACCTGATGTTACAACAAAGTCAACCGCTTCTCCATGAGGAATTTCGGAATCTTAACCTTCACATTGTACCTCAAGGTTTTCTTTCCACTTTGGTGGCAAAACCTACCCTTACGGATCAGATTATCAAAGCACAGAAGGTAGATCCGGGAATCTCCCGCATCAAGAGAAACATTCAGAAAGGAATTGCGAATTGCTTCTCCATTAATGATCAAGGGGTCGTATACTTCGGGAATCGACTAGTGGTTCCCAAAGTGCGAAACCTGAGGCGTTTGATCCTTAAGGAAGCTCATGAATCTCCTCTCACCATTCATCCCGGTAGTACTAAGATGTATCAGGACCTACGCCAGAGGTTCTAGTGGACTAGGATGAAGAGAGAAATTGCTCAGTATATTGCTAATTGCGACGTCTGTCGTCGTGTAAAAGCAGAGCATCAACGGCCTGCTGGCACCCTTCAACCCCTAGCTATTCCTGAATGGAAATGGGATAAAATTGGTATGGATTTCATTACCGGTTTTCCCAGGACCAAGAGAGGGAATAATGCTATTTTCGTCGTGGTCGATCGTCTTTCCAAAGTAGCCCATTTCCTACCTGTTCGTGAGAGTATAACCGCTAGTCAGCTGGCAGACTTATACATCTCCCGAATAGTGTCTCTCCATGGTGTTCCTTTGGAAATTAA
>NW_021179862.1:0-1907 GCF_002162155.2 Triticum dicoccoides | reverse complement strand
TACAGTACGTAGGTACGCCATGATAAGGCATTGACTTGACTTGACTTGAACAACCCGGCCTATTGAATTATATCGATAAATAACGTCCGGCATCTTGGTTCCGGAGCAGAAAACAAGCAAGCAGCCATAGCCTTCTCATCCAATAACTACTACTAGGGCACAAACCCTCCCAACTAGCGACTGATCTCACTCAAAACAAGCGGCCGATGTCGACGTATGGGGTGAAGGTTGGTATGTTTGGTGGGTCAAATGGTGATGTCTACGACATCTCCGAACTGACAAATTCTGCGCCGTCAAGCCTTAGGAGCTTGGAGATTTGGAGCACGTCGGGCCATGAAGGGATCATCAACGCCATATCCTTCACCTTCGTCGACAGCAAAAACAATATGAACAAAGCAGGTCCATGGGGCACCCCGCTTCCTGGCCAGAAGAGCAAGGTACCCCCTCCACGTCAAAATATATATTGTGCATATTAGCAAGTTGGATTATTACATATCTCTTCTTGGTGATAACTAACTCTGGGTAAATGGACAATCTCTTGATACATGTTTAACCGTTAGTTATTTCTCTTGATTATGTGTTCGTGCAGACTATTCACCTGACAAACGTGCGTATCACCGAGCTGTCTGGCTACACCTACGGTGGATACATCACCTCGCTCACCTTTCGCACCACCGACGCCCAGAAGCACCATGGCCCGTTCGGAAAAGTGAGGCCGAAAGCTGGCGTGGACACCCATTTCCGCATCCCCCTCATGAATGGTTCTATCGTCGCCTTCTGCGCCCAAGCCGATGACTACCTCAGCGCCATTGGTGCTTATCTCAAGATCTGATTGACCCATCATATGTATGATCTACATATGATTCGGTTCACTAGCTACCAAGACTAGCTAGAAGGTTACTTTGTGTGTGTGTGCGCGCGCGCGCATGTACGTCGTTGTTCAATAAGGCGGCAGCACGCTAGCTACCCAGACTGGCAGGTTGCTCTCCGTGGGTTTATGTTTATGTCGGTGTCAGTGATTGGTCCCTTGCTGTTTAATGTTTTGCTGGTGATGTTTATTGTGTTGGTCAAGCATGTAATAGTAAGTTTCGAAACTTAAGTAATTTCCGAACAACGTGAAACCCTGCTTGCGAGACGCAGATTTAATCTTGGATGCGCATATTTACTCTCTTTCTCCTCTGTGATTTTAAGTTTGTAGAGAAATGGCATTTCTGCCGTGCTTTTTGTAGAAAGCAAACTAGTAACCATGACCAATAGAACTAAAACACACAGCCAGCTCTATGAGCTCAGCTAACATATATAGCAATTAATTCATAGTTACCAACGTTCTTCAGTTAATTAACTATAAGACCGGACAAGTTGTTAGAAAGTTCTGTGATGTGAAGCCAAAGCAGTTCTTTGAATTTTTCAACAAAGTCTGGATACAATGTTTGAAAATTCTTATGTAGTGCACCCCGGCCCCAAATGTTGTAAGAATTCCTTGTGTGCATTTTTTTTAGTATACCAACCGATCCGCCAAAAACCAGAGGACGTGCCAGAACAAGGATGGATGACAGGCAAGAACAAGAGAAGATATAGCACCGCAACAAGTTTTTATATTCCATCTGAGAATAGGTAAGAACAGGAGCATATCCACATTATTCGTTATCAGGATGCAGATTGTCCATTTTCATATCCACATTATTTGTAGTTGTAAGGTAAATAAGGATATTATTGTCACGTGGTAGGGTACGACCGATGAACATGACATGGTTTGGGGTATAGCTCCGAGAGCAAAGGTTGGTTTAGTCATGGTGCCGAGGATGAGAGAGAGAGAGGGTTGGGGACATGCATATCTTTACTACCTCCAATCCATAATAAGTGTCACAGTTCCGAACTAAGGTTGAACTAAGCTTAGTTCAAAACTG
>NW_021179861.1:0-1098 GCF_002162155.2 Triticum dicoccoides | reverse complement strand
CAATTGCTATTTACCCTTCATAAGGACCCTTTTCATCGAATCCGTTTCGACTAAAGTGGGAGAGACTGGCACCCGCTAGCCACCTTATGCACCAAGTGCATGTCAATCGGTGGAACCTGTCTCACGTAAGAGTACGTGTAAGGTCGGTCCGGGCCGCTTCATCCCACAATACCGTCGAAACAAGATTGGACTAGTAACGGTAAGCATATTGAACAACATCAACGCCCACAACTACTTTGTGTTCTACTCGTGCAAAGAATCTACGCAATAGACCTAGCTCATGATGCCACTGTTGGGGAACGTAGCAGAAATTCAAAAATTTTCCTACGTAACACCAAGATCTATCTATGGAGAGACCAGCAACGAGTAGAAAGGAGAGGAGAGTTTGCATCTACATACCCTTGTAGATCGCTAAGCGGAAGCGTTCAAGTGAACGGGGTTGATGGAGTCGTACTCGTCGTGATTCAGATCACCGATGATCATGTGCCGAACGGACGGCACCTCCGCGTTCAACACACGTACAGCCCGGTGACGTCTCCCACGCCTTGATCCAGCAAGGAGAGAGGGAGAGGTTGAGGAAGACTCCATCCAACAGCAGCACAACGGCGTGGTGGTGGTGGAGGAGCGTGGCAATCCCGCAGGGCTTCGCCAAGCACCATGGGAGAAGAGGAGGAGGTGTCACGGGAGGGAGGGAGGCGCCAAGGGCTCAGGTATGGATGCCCTCCCTCCTCTCCACTATATATAGGGGCAGGGGAGAAGGGGGAGGCGCAGCCTTGCCCCCTACTCCAAGCAAGGGGTGCGGCTAAGGAGGGGGGAGGAGTCCATCCTCCCCAAGGCACCTCGGAGGTGCCTTCCCCCTTTAGGACTCTCCCCTTTTTCCTTTATCTTGGCGCATGGGCCTCTAGGGGCTGGTGCCCTTGGCCCATGTAGGCCAAGGCGCACCCCCTACAGCCCATGTGGCCCCCCGGGGCAGGTGGCCCCACCCGGTGGGCCCCCGGGACCCTTCCGGTGGTCCCGGTACAATACCGATGACCCCGAAACTTGTCCCGATGGCCGAAACAGGACTTCCTATATATAAATCTTTACCTCCGGACCATT
>NW_021179860.1:0-1453 GCF_002162155.2 Triticum dicoccoides | reverse complement strand
TTCAACATTGCATACTAAATGCCTCTGCATATTTAATACTCCTATCCTAGAATAGAATCATTAAACAAGCAAACATACGCAAACAATGCAAACATAACAGCAATCTGCCAAAACAGTACAGTCTGTAAACAATGCAAGAGTATCAATACTTCCCTAACTCCAAAAAATATAAGAAAAATACTAAGCTGTAGAAGATTTATCAGATCTCAATATGCAAAATGATTCAACCTTATATCACTCTCTGACTTTTCTAGGCAATTTTTGCAACAGCGGTAAACTTTCTGTTTTCAAACAGCAACATGTATACTAGCAAAATAAGCATGGTAAAGGCTATCCTTGACATTTTTATTGAAAATATAGATGCAAAACATTATTCTAAATAACAGAAAGCAAATACTAACAAAATAAAATGACGCTCCAAGCAAAACACATATCATGTGGCGAATAAAAATATAGCTCCAAGTAAAGTTACCGATGAACGAAGACGAAAGAGGGGATGCCTTCTGAGGCATCCCCAAACTTAGGCTCTTGGTTGTCCTTGAATATTACCTTGGGGTGCCTTGGGAATCCCCAAGCTTAGGCTCTTGCCATTCTTTATTCCATAGTCCATCGAATCTTTACCCAAAACTTGAAAACTTCAACCACACAAAACTCGTAAGCTCCGTTAGTATAAGAGAATAAAAGCACTACTTAGGTACTGTAATGAACTCATTCTAAATTCATATTTGTGTAATATATACTGTATTCCAACTTCTCTATGGTTCATACCCTCCGATACTACTCATAGATTCATCAAAATAAGCAAACAACACAATGAAAACAGAATCGGTCAAAACCAGAACAGTCTATAGTAATCGGCATCATTTGAATACTTCTGTAACTCCAAAAATTCTGAAATAAATTGGTGGACCTGAGGAATTCGTCTATTAATCATATTCAAAAAGAATCAACCTAAAATCACTCTTCAGTAAAAAAAATGGCATCTAATCTCGTGAGTGCAAAAGTTTCTGTTTTTTACAGCAAGATCACATAAACTTCACCCAAGTCTTCCCAAAGGTTCTACTTGGCACAAACACTAATTAAAATATGAAACCACATCTAACCAGAGGCTAGATGAAATATTTATTACTAAACAGGAACAAAAAGCAAGGAACAAAAATAAAGTTGGGTTGCCTCCCAACAAGCGCTATCGTTTAACGCCCCTAGCTAGGCATGATGAAATGATGCTCACATAAAAGATAAGAATTCAAACATAAAGAGAGCATCATGAAGAATATGACTAGAACATTTAAGTCTAACCCACTTCCTATGCATAGGGATTTTGTGATCAAACAACTTATGGGAACCATAATCAACTAGCATAGGAAGGTACAACAAGCATAGCTTCAAGATTTCCAACACATAGAGAGGAAACTTGACATTATTGCAATTCCTACAAGCATATGTTCCTCCC
>NW_021179859.1:0-1392 GCF_002162155.2 Triticum dicoccoides | reverse complement strand
GTCGTTTACACGACATGTACTCGGCAACCTTCAAGCGGAAGCCCAACGTGGGTGTCGGCCACGACCTACCTAATCACCTAAGCCTCCAGTCCAGGTTTATCGCCTATTCAGGTTCCATCCGCAGGGAGTCCGGCCGAGGTTTCCCATACGGCCCCGAACGATGTGAACAGGGTTCCCGAGATACCTAACGGGTATTCGGTACACCCGGCCACGTACCTACCGCATCACAGCCCACCCCTACGGTCAGCGCTGTCCACGGCCTCCAGTAGGCTACAAACACCAGAAACTACTTGCAACTCCTGGACGGAGAACTAGGGTGAATAAGAAGTCGAGAGGGTCCATTGGTTTCGGGCCCAATGCATGGTAGTAGCTGATTCTTAAATCACACATACAGATCTCAGTGCTTAAGGTCGGCTTCAATGAAACAACCCACCATGTACTCCTACATGGCCTCTCATCGATACCTTTACCAAATCATGTTCACCACACCACTCTCATTACCGACATAACATTTCACTCTAGCCCATCACCCAGATGAACCAGACCTGACACGACTCTAAGCATAGCAGGCATAGCAAGGTAGGAACAACACATACATATGGCTCAAGCAACTCCTACACATGCTAGTGGGTTTCATCTAGTTACTGTGGCAATGACAGGTCATGCAGAGGAAATGGGTTCAACTACCGTAGCACACAGCAGTTTGAATCGCGTTGTCTTAATGCAGTAAAAGAGAGCAGGAGCGAGAACATGGGATTGTATCGATATGATCAAATGGTTGGTTTCTTGCCTGATGGTTCGATGCACTGATACGGTTCTTCGCTAGGGTAATCAGGGTACTCTTCGGGGACAGAACCTGCCGCAGAGAGCACCGATTCACAAACATTACCAAACAGTATGCAACAATATGATGCATGCATGAAACATGGCAATATGAGTGTGTTGGGCTAATGCAACTAAAACCAGGGGTGTTTGAACAAATTTGAATCAAGGATTCAAATTTCAAATTCAAATATGGCCTTTTAAAGTGCCTTTCCTTGTTCTGCTTAAAACATCAATTTAACTTGTTTGATCATGCATGAAAATAGTACAGATGGATAGATTGGATTTTTCTGATCATTTTTCATATATAATTTGTCCAATTTGGAGTTACAGAATAAAAGTTATGAATTTTTGAAGTTTAAATAATATTCTGGAATTTCCTGATTTAATTTAATTCCAGAAATATAATTATTGCGTTAGCATGACGTCAGCATGACGTCAGTGGTCAACTGTGGCTGGCTGAGGTCAAACCTGACGTGTGGGGCCCACACGTCAGTGACAGGGGGGTTAAACAGGATTAAATTAATCCTAATTAGGGGTTAGTGGCGCTGGGGCCCACTGTCAGTGTCA
>NW_021179858.1:0-1170 GCF_002162155.2 Triticum dicoccoides | reverse complement strand
ACACTGACCAGTGGGCCCCAGCGCCACTAATTAGTAATTAGGATTAATTTAACCCTGTTTAACCCCCCTGTCACTGACGTGTGGGCCCCACACGTCAGGTTTGACTCCAGCCAGCCGCAGTTGACCACTGACGTCATGCTGACGTCATGCTGGCGCAATATTTATATTTCTGGATTTAATTTAAATCAGGAAATTCCAGAATATTATTTAAACTTCAAAAATTCATAACTTTTATTCTGTAACTCCAAATTGGACAAATTATATATGAAAAATGATCAGAAAAATCCAATCTATCCATCTGTACTATTTTCATGCATGATCAAACAAGTTAAATTGATGTTTTAAGCAGAACAAGGAAAAGCACTTTAAAAGGCCATATTTGAATTTGAAATTTGAATCCTTGATTCAAATTTGTTCAAACCCTTCTGGTTTTAGTTGCATTAGCCCAACACACTCATATTGCCATGTTTCATGCGTGCATCATATTGTTGCACATTGTTTGGTGATGGTTGTGTGTCGGTGTCCTTTGCGACAGGTTCTGCCTCCGAGGAGTACCGTGATTACCCTAACGAAGAACCGTATCAGTGCATCGAACCATCAGGCAAGCAACCAACCATTTGATCATATCGATACAATCCCATGTTCTCGCTCCTGCTCTCTTTTACTGCATTAAGACAACGCGTTTCAAACTGCTGTGTGCTACGGTAGTTGAACCCATTTTCCTCTGCATGACCTGTCATTGCCACAGTAACTAGATGAAACCCACTAGCATGTGTAGGAGTTGATTGAGCCATATGTACGTGTTGTTCCTACCTTGCTATGCCTGCTATGCTTAGAGTCGTGTCAGGTCTGGTTCATCTGGGTGATGGGCTAGAGTGAAATGATTATGTCGGTAATGAGAGTGGTGTGGTGAACACGATTTGGTAAAGGTATCGATGAGAGGCCATGTAGGAGTACATGGTGGGTTGTTTCATTGAAGCCGACCTTAAGCACTGAGATATGTATGTGTGATTTAAGAATCAGCTACTACCATGCATTGGGCCCGAAACCAATGGACCCTCTCGGCTTCTTATTCACCCTAGTTCTCCGTCCAGGAGTTGCAAGTAGTTTCTGGTGTTTGTAGCCTACTGGAGGCCGTGGACAGCGCTGACCGTAGGGGTGGGCTGTGAT
>NW_021179857.1:0-1125 GCF_002162155.2 Triticum dicoccoides | reverse complement strand
TTGTTGAACCATTGGATGTAGTAAGGATGTGGATGTGGTCTTGTGGTGAGAGAAAGCTTCTCCACCATCTCCATGCTAGCCAAGTTGTTGCAGCTCCCTCCGTCTATTATGACGCGCACAGAACGTTCCTTCACAACTCCCTTGGTATGGAACAAATTGTGCCTCTGATTTTGCTCAGCTTGTGTGACCTGCACACTCAAAACACGTTGAGCAACTAAACATTCATACCTGTCAGCGTCTTCAGGAGCCATGTATTGCGTCTCATGATCAGAATCATCTCCACCATGTTCTTCACGTGTAATAAGAGCCAATGTCTCCTCATCATAGTCACTAGCGGACTCATATCCACCATCCGCGGTAGCAATCATCACACGCGGAGATTTGCATTCCCTCGCATAATGACCTCCTCCCTTACAACGATGACAAATAATATCACTTGTGTGCCCTGTTGTGCCATGGAAGAAGAAGAACATTGTGCAGGACCCGCAGGTGCGCTCTTGGAAGATAATGGTGGTTGTGCCTGTTTTCTTGTATCACAGCTGGAGGTGGCACCGGATGGAGGTGCTGGTGCAGTTGAAGAAGAAGATGCACGTGGTGTCCATGATGAAGGTCGGCCTGCAGAAAAGTTAGTTCGCCCCAATGCTTGTCGATCCTGCACTTCAGGTTCAGCTTTACAAGCAAGATGGAATAAACGAGTGATATTAGTATACTCCTTATAGTCTAGAATGGTCTGAATCTCTCTATTTAATCCACCCAGAAAATGTGCAAGCATAGCTTCATTCTCCTCAACAATACCACATCTAATCATGCCAGTTTGTAATTCCTGATAATATTCTTCTACAGAATTTTTCCCTTGTCTTAAACGCTGCAATTTTTGAAGCAATTCACGTTGATAATATGGTGGAACCCAACGCGTACGCATAGCAGTTTTCAAAGCAGCCCAAGTAGTTGGAATAGGATATAATCTACAATGTTCAGACCACCATACACATGCAAAACTAGTGAAAGCACAAACAACAGCAGCAACTCGTCTCTCCTCAGGATATTGTAAACATGTAAATCGTTGTTCAGTTTCTAACTCCCAAGTAAGATATATATCAGGAACATATCTACCCTCAAATGGTG
>NW_021179856.1:0-1764 GCF_002162155.2 Triticum dicoccoides | reverse complement strand
GGCTTGAGGCCATGAAATCTGAGATATGATCCATGTATGAGAACAAAGTGTAGACTTTGATTGACTTGCCCGATGATCGGTGAGTCATTAAGAATAAATGGATCTTCAAGAGGAAGACGGACGTTGATAGTAGTGTTACTATCTACAAAGCTAGACTTGTCGAAAAAGGTTTTTGACAAAGTTCAAAGTGTTGAATACGATGAGATTTTCTTACTCGTATCGATGCTTAAAAGTCTGTCCGAATCATGTTAGCAATTGCCGCATTTTATGATTATGAAATTTGGCAGATGGATGTCAAAACTGCATTCCTGAATGGATTTCTGGAAGAAGAGTTGTATATGATGCAACCGGAAGGTTTTGTCGATCCAAAGGGAGCTAACAAAGTGTGCAAGCTCCAGCGATCCATTTATGGACTGGTGCAAGAATCTCGGAGTTGGAATATACGCTTTGATAAGTTGATCAAAGCATATAGTTATTGTACAGACTTACAGTGAAGCCTGTATTTACAAGAAAGTGAGTGGGAGCACTACAACATTTCTGATAAGTATATGTGAATGACATATTGTTGATCGGATATAATGTAGAATTATTCTGCAAAGCATGAAAGGATACTTGAATAAAAGTTTTTCAAAGAAAGACCTTGGTGAAGCTGCTTACACATTGAGCATCAAGATCTATATAGATAGATGAAGACGCTTGATAAGATTTTTTTAATGAATACATACCTTGATAAATTTTTGAAATAGTTCAAAATGGAACAGTCAAAGAAGGAGTTCTTGCCTGTGTTGCAAGGTGTTAAGTTGAGTAAGACTCAAAGCCCGACCACGGCAGAAAATAGAAAGAGAATGAAAGTCATTCCCTATGCCTCAGTCATAGGTTCTATAAAGTATGCCATGCTGTATACCAGATCTATTGTATGCCATACCACTGAGTTTGGCAAGGGAGTACAATAGTGATCTAGGAGTAGATCACTGGAGAGCGGTCAAAATTGTCCTTAGTGGAATAAGGATATGTTTCTCGATTATGGAAAAAGGTTCGTCGTAAAAGGTTACGCCGATGCAAGTTTGACACTAATCTAGATGACTCTAAGTCTTGATCTAGATACATATTGAAAGTGGGAGCAATTAGCTAGAGTAGCTCCGTGCAGAGCATTGTAGACATAGAATTCGCAAAATACTTACGGATCTGTATATGACATACCCGTTGACTAAGATTCTCTCACAAGCAAAACATGATCACACCTTAGTACTCCTTGGGTGTTAATCACATAGCGATGTGACCTAGATTACTGAATCTAGTAAATCCTTTGGGTGTTGGTCACATAGCGATGTGAACTATGGGTGTTAATCACATGGTGATGTGAACTATTGCTGTTAAATCACATGGCGATGTGAACTAGATTATTGACTCTAGTGCAAGTGGGAGACTGAAGGAAATATGCCCTAGAGGCAATAATAAAGTTATTATTTATTTCCTTATATCATGATAAATGTTTATTATTCATGCTAGAATTGTATTAACCGGAAACATAATACATGTGTGAATACATAGACAAACAGAGTGTCACTAGTATGCCTCTACTTGACTAGCTCGTTAATCAAAGATGGTTATGTTTCCTGACCATGAACAATGAGTTGTTATTTGATTAACGAGGTCACATCATTAGTTGAATGATCTGATTGACATGACCCATTCCATTAGCTTAGCACCCGATCGTTTAGTATGTTGCTATTGCTTTCTTCATGACTTATACATGTTCCTATG
>NW_021179855.1:0-1147 GCF_002162155.2 Triticum dicoccoides | reverse complement strand
TATGCATGCCCTCAACGAACTGGGGAGAGCATCGGTCATCGTACATCCATTGCCGGCTCATCTTCATTACACAACACCGAATAGACCAAATTAATACAAGTTCATACATAAAGTTCATACAACACTTAAATGCAACAAACAAATAACTCTCTAACTAAAGCATTTAAATGCAACAACAAATGCGATCAAGAACGCAACTAAGGTAACAATTGATCCAACAGCATAATGATACCAAGCCTCACTATCGATGGCATATTTTCTAATCTTTCTATTCTTCAAGCGCATTTTCTCCATCTTGATCATGTGATCATCGACGACATCGGCAACATGCAACTCCAATTCCATCTTCTCCCCCTCAATTCTTTTCAATTTTTCTTTCAAGTACTCATTTTCTCTTTCAACTAAATTTAACCTCTCGACAATAGGGTCGGTTGGAATTTCCGGTTCACATACCTCCTAGATAAAAATATCTATGTCAACTTGATGGGCATAATTTGTCATAAACACGAAATGCAACAAATAGTTTTATAACTGAATATACCACATCTGAATCATAACAAGGACGAGGGCCGACGGGGATGGATATCAAAACCATGGCACTATGTATAACAAACAACGTGCGGGTAAGATAATTATTACAGGATTAACTATATATCCAAATCACACAAACATCAATTTTTTATATAAAATTTCATGAACAAGAGGCTCACCACAAGGTGGTGCCGGCGACGGGATGGTGCGGGCGATCGACGGTGGTTATGACGGAGATTTAGAAGGCACTAAGTAAACCACACCTACATATGCAAACTAAGTGTTATTTTTGATCTCAAATTGCATATAAATCAAATACTAGCACATATATATATTTTCTACCAAATTACTAAACTCACAAATTAGTAACTATATAAAGCATTGCAAGAGCTAATCTAGCAATGAGAGATGAAAGGACAAAGTTGCTAACCTTTGTGATCACTTGAATGGATGGGGGCCTTCAAATCTTGACAAATTTTGGGAAAAATGTGTGATGAGCTCGAGGGGAGAAGAGGGAGAACAGAGAGGAGAGGAGAGGGGAAAGGGGGAAGAACAGAGCGAGCTGGACGAAGGGTTTATATGCAGGATGACCTTTAGTGCCGGTTCGTGCCATGAA
>NW_021179854.1:0-1147 GCF_002162155.2 Triticum dicoccoides | reverse complement strand
TATGCATGCCCTCAACGAACTGGGGAGAGCATCGGTCATCGTACATCCATTGCCGGCTCATCTTCATTACACAACACCGAATAGACCAAATTAATACAAGTTCATACATAAAGTTCATACAACACTTAAATGCAACAAACAAATAACTCTCTAACTAAAGCATTTAAATGCAACAACAAATGCGATCAAGAACGCAACTAAGGTAACAATTGATCCAACAGCATAATGATACCAAGCCTCACTATCGATGGCATATTTTCTAATCTTTCTATTCTTCAAGCGCATTTTCTCCATCTTGATCATGTGATCATCGACGACATCGGCAACATGCAACTCCAATTCCATCTTCTCCCCCTCAATTCTTTTCAATTTTTCTTTCAAGTACTCATTTTCTCTTTCAACTAAATTTAACCTCTCGACAATAGGGTCGGTTGGAATTTCCGGTTCACATACCTCCTAGATAAAAATATCTATGTCAACTTGATGGGCATAATTTGTCATAAACACGAAATGCAACAAATAGTTTTATAACTGAATATACCACATCCGAATGATAACAAGGACGAGGGCCGACGGGGACGGATATCAAAACCATGGCACTATGTATAACAAACAACGTGCGGGTAAGATAATTATTACAGGATTAACTATATATCCAAATCACACAAACATCAATTTTTTATATAAAATTTCATGAACAAGAGGCTCACCACAAGGTGGTGCCGGCGACGGGATGGTGCGGGCGATCGACGGTGGTTATGACGGAGATTTAGAAGGCACTAAGTAAACCACACCTACATATGCAAACTAAGTGTTATTTTTGATCTCAAATTGCATATAAATCAAATACTAGCACATATATATATTTTCTACCAAATTACTAAACTCACAAATTAGTAACTATATAAAGCATTGCAAGAGCTAATCTAGCAATGAGAGATGAAAGGACAAAGTTGCTAACCTTTGTGATCACTTGAATGGATGGGGGCCTTCAAATCTTGACAAATTTTGGGAAAAATGTGTGATGAGCTCGAGGGGAGAAGAGGGAGAACAGAGAGGAGAGGAGAGGGGAAAGGGGGAAGAACAGAGCGAGCTGGACGAAGGGTTTATATGCAGGATGACCTTTAGTGCCGGTTCGTGCCATGAA
>NW_021179853.1:0-1107 GCF_002162155.2 Triticum dicoccoides | reverse complement strand
ATTTTACCCATTTTTCTTTTTGATCAAGGACCAGGTCACGAGGAGGGTCCTCTATCTTTTTGTACTGCAAATTTTGATATATTATATGTATTTTTCTGAATTAGGATGATTTAGTTATGATTTTTTCAAGTTTGAAAATTGTCCTATAGTCCCGGTTTGTGTCTCCAACCGGGACTATAGGTTAGACCCCTTTAATGCCGGTTCGTGCCACGAACCGACACTAAAGGGGCTCGTGGGGCCCTGGCCTGACGCCAGCCTGCCACCACCCCTTTAGTACCGGTTCGTGGCACGAACCGGTACTAAAGGTTCGACACGAACCGACACTAATGCATAGCCGTTCGAACTGGTACTAATGATACCATTAGTACCGGGCCAAAATTGAACCGGAACTAATGTGTCTCACATAAGGTCCTTTTTCTACTAGTGGGAGCAGCACCGGGCCAAGCAACCGGGAGTCGGCGCGCCGCTTGTGGATGCACAAGCAGCGCCTCATCGGTGCCTTGTATCTGCTGTCTGGAGTTGCATCCCCGTTTTCCTTTTTATCTTCGGTTGTATGGTGTGCTCTTGTAATCCTGGCCGGTTGATGGCTTTGTTAATTCAAAGCCGGGTGAAGATCGATCCCTACTCGAGCTCGATTCGACCCTTTCATCTAAAAGAAATAAGTCATGGGCAGGCTGGCGATGATGTGCGGAATACAATGGAGGTGTTCGTGGAGCTTGGTGTGGAAGATGAAGGGTTGTGTTAAACATTGTCACGTATGGATACGGGCCACCTACGTTTGGTGGTTAGTTAGAGGAGATCTCTTTGTTTTATTTTCATGTTTATCTCTTGATGTAATCCTCTCTATCCCCATGTACCTCTCTGGTGGTTTCAACTACCTTGATGTATGCCTCCTGCGAGAGCTGGCCTCGCTATATCAATATATATACGCGGGCTCCCATATTACGGGGGTTGAGACGCTTCTACAAAACCTAACATGGCATACAGAGCCTCCCTTTTCCCTCTCGTCTAGCCTCCATCATCGATCTCCACCAACGCATCGAACCCCGTCTCGCCATGTCTCCCTCCAGCTCAACTCTCTCCTCGCTGGCCTAAACAACACCATCT
>NW_021179852.1:0-1253 GCF_002162155.2 Triticum dicoccoides | reverse complement strand
CGCCGCCTCACCGCTGGACCGCCCCGCCGGCCTCCCCGAGCGCTTCCCCGTCTCCTCCCCGAGCACGCCTCGCTCAACTACAGGGCGCTGTGAGCTCCCCTTCCCTTCTTCCTCCCTAGTGGATCCGCCACCGTGCCCACACGCGAGCGCTCGTCCTCCCCAGTATCTCACTTCACCCCCTGCACTGCTCATGCCCACACGCGCCCATCTACGCCGATCCGCGCCCATCATGGCCATCGCGCACACTCGCCCCGCCGAACTGCTCCGGCCGGTTGCGGCTGCCCTGCCGTGGCCGCCGGCCGGCCTGCCTGCGCCCTGCGGCCTCCCCGTGCCGTGCTCCTCTGCCGCCGTGCTCGGCCTGCTGCTGTGGCCTCGGGCACGAGCGCCCGCACCCAGCGCCCGAACCCGCCGCCCCTCGTCTCCGTCCTGCCGGCCTCGAACACGGTCTCGCCGGAGCCCGGTCCGGCCATCGCGCCCCTGCCCCTTCCCTGTGTGCGTTCGTGCACAGGAGGGAGGTGGCCTGAGCCACTTGCAGGTGGGGCCCTCCCCCTTGTAAATCAGAAAGACAAAAAAAAATGAAAAAAAAAATGGGAATAAAAAAAAAGACTTAAAAAAATATATAATAATAAATAAAAATGATTAATTAATTAAGTAAATAATTAATTTAATTAATCCTGATAAATTAAACCTAATGACTAATTAACCTAATTAACTACTATTAATTAAACTTAACTAAGATAATTAGTTAACAGAGTATGACGAACGGGACCCACATGTCAGGGTTGACCAAGTCAACCCTGTTGACTGCTGACGTCAGCATGACATCATGCTGACGTCATAAATACATTTTTTCGAATTAATTAAATAAATAATTAAATTCCAAAATTGTTAAAATCTTTTAAAAATCATATCTTTTAATCCGTAACTCGGATTAAAATGTTTTCAACATGAAAGTTGCTCAGAACGACGAGACGATTCCGGATACGCAGTCCGTTCGTCCGCCACACCCCTCTAACCTATCGAACCCGCAACTTTCCCCCTCCGGCTCCTCTGCCCGAAAACACGAAACACCGGGAATACTTTCCCGGATGTTTTCCCCCCTTCACCGGTATCACCTACTACCGCGTTAGGGCACACCGAACACCGCGTATTGCCTTGTTATATGTTGTGATACTTTGTTGGCTCTGTATTCATTATTTCTTCCCCCTCTTCTCTCCGGTAGACTACGAGACCGACGCTGCTGCTGCCCAGTT
>NW_021179851.1:0-1809 GCF_002162155.2 Triticum dicoccoides | reverse complement strand
CTTACAATTTGTATGTAAGAGATGGATTAATAGAAAAACACACTACAGATTAGTCTATTGTTTAAATGTCTGAGATCAAGTATGTTATACTTTTATCAAATATTTCTTAAGTTTTATGACTCTGGGATATCATCCGGGATTGATATTACGGACCAGAGATAATATACTAGGTTGTTCCATTTAAAGATGTATGCATGGTGTTCCAAACATGGGATGCGTACGGGCCGGCATACAATATCATGCGCAAGCTACGTATATTGTGTTAGTATTGCACCACTCAGTAAACAAACATAGCACTATGAGCATGTGTTTACCTGACCCCAATTTTTCAAACTGAGCCGAAGTTTTGGTTGACCCTCGAGTTTTTATGACCGTGGATTTCCCTCGCGTTGAATTTGTTTGCCGATAATTTTGGTACGCACACGGTTTGGTAGGGCTGGTGTATGTAGGCACAATCCAAACGAGCCCTAATTTTTTTTAATGTAAACTCCAAACACTTGACTAGCTACATTCATGAGCCATAATTCATCTTGGAGCCCGGGCTCAGCTGCTCCCGGTCAGAAAAAAATTCAAAACAAATACTAGAAAAATTCAAATAAATCTAATTTTTTTTGTGTGGTAGATAATTTGATGTGTGAGGCCCGTTCCAAATTTCAATTCATTTGGATATCTGAGTAGGTCTCGGCAAAAAAGACAAATCGGGTCAAAACAGCTCATGAACAGTAAACTATTTTACAGACCCTGATTTTGTCTTTTTTGCACAGACTTGCTCAAATGTCCAAACGAGTTGAGTTTTTCAGCGAACCTCACGCATCTAATTATCTATCACACACAAAAAATTTGGAATTTTTTGAATTTGTTCTGTATTTGTTTTGATTTTTTCCGTGAGCGGGGGTGTAGTTGAGCCCGGGTGCAGATTCACCGCACTCCATTCACGAGCGCAAACTCTGATGCTTCTTAACCCTAAGTAGTTTTTTTGTGCATGGCGCGACATATAAGATGTGTTGCAATAACTTTCACTGTATTCATCACTTTTCCTCTGGCGGGAGTAGGATTTTATTTGTGTGTGAATGGTGATACTACTTTTGCTCTTAAATAGGAAGAGTACATCGGATGCTATATATGATCCTGCAGAGCCCTGCATGTCAAGCACTTTAACACTACCGTAAGGAGCACTTGTACATTGGCATTACTATGTTTGAGTTAACACCTATCTCCACAGAAGTAGCTCCCTGCATTAGTACAAAAAAGGCCTAATGTTCATTTCATTAGTCCCGGTTTGTATTTGAGCCAGCACTAATGTGACCATTAGTGTCGGTTCCAATGGCTAGGCAGACTGCTCTCAATAGTATCGGTTCATGACATGAACCGGTGCTAAAGAGAGTGATGGCAGGATAACACCTTTAGTACCGGTTCGTGCCACGAACCAGTGTACTAAAGGTCGTTCTATATAAACCCTTCATCCACCCGCGATCGAGCTTGCACTGTTTTCCCCATTCTCCTCTCCTCTCTATTCTTCACCTGTTCCTCGAGCTCATCGCACATTTTGCCCAAGTTTTGTCAAGATTTGAAGGCCCCCATCCATTCAAGTGAGCACAAAGGTAAGCAACTTTGTCCTTTCCATCTCTCATTGCTACATTAGCTCTTGCAATAGTTTATATAGTGATTAATTTGTGGGTTTTAGTAATTTGGGAGGAATTATATGTGGTAGTTTATTTGACTTATATGCAATTTGAGCTCAAAATAACTCTTAGTTTGCATATGTAGGTGTGGTTTATTTAGTGCCTTCCCGTCTCCATCCTAACCACC
>NW_021179850.1:0-948 GCF_002162155.2 Triticum dicoccoides | reverse complement strand
ACGGTATTGTGGGATGAAGCGGCCCGGACCGACCTTACACGTACTCTTACGTGAGACAGGTTCCACCGATTGACATGCACTTGGTGCATAAGGTGGCTAGCGGGTGCCAGTCTCTCCCACTTTAGTCGGAACGGATTCGATGAAAAGGGTCCTTATGAAGGGTAAATAGCAATTGGCATATCACGTTGTGGTTTTGCGTAGGTAAGAAACGTTCTTGCTAGAACCCATAGCAGCCACGTAAAACATGCAAACAACAATTAGAGGACGTCTAACTTGTTTTTGCAGGGTATGCTATGTGATGTGATATGGCCAAAAGGATGTGATGAATGATATGTGATGTATGAGATTGATCATGTTCTTGTAATAGGATTCACGACTTGCATGTCGATGAGTATGACAACCGGCAGGAGCCATAGGAGTTGTCTTTATTTTTTGTATGACCTGCGTGTCATTAAAAACGCGATGTAAACTACTTTACTTTATTGCTAAACGCGTTAGCCATAGAAGTAGAAGTAGTCGTTGGCGTGACAACTTCATGAAGACACGATGATGGAGATCATGATGATGGAGATCATGGTGTCATGCCGGTGACGATGATGATCATGGAGCCCCGAAGATGGAGATCAAAAGGAGCAAAATGATATTGGCCATATCATGTCACTATTTGATTGCATGTGATGTTTATCATGTTTATGCATCTTGTTTACTTAGGACGACGGTAGTAAATAAGATGATCCCTTACAAAATTTCAAGAAGTGTTCTCCCCTAACTGTGCACCGTTGCTACAGTTCGTCGCTTCTAAGCACCACGTGATGATCGGGTGTGATGGATTCTTACGTTCACATACAACGGGTGTAAGACAGTTTTACACAGCGAAAACACTTAGGGTTAACTTGACGAGCCTAGCATGTGCAGACATGGCCTCGGAACACGGAGACCGAAAGGTCG
>NW_021179849.1:0-2131 GCF_002162155.2 Triticum dicoccoides | reverse complement strand
TGTGATGTACTACTTTCCAATAAGGGAGTAGGTACAGTTACCTCGTCAAGTTCTACTTTCCTCCCACTCAATTCTTTCGAGAGAAACTCCTTCTCCAGAAAGTTTCTGAATTTAGCAACAAAATTCTTGCCTTCAGATCTGTGATAGAAGGTGTATCCAATAGTTTCCTTTGGATATCCTATGAAGACACATTTTTCCGATTTGGGTTCGAGCTTATCGGGTTGAAGCTTTTTCACATAAGCATCGCAGCCCCAAACTTTCAAAAATGACAACTTTGGTTTCTTGCCAAACCATAGTTCATAAGGCGTCGTCTCAACGGATTTTGATGGTGCCCTATTTAACGTGAATGCGGCCGTCTCTAGAGCGTATCCCCAAAACGATAGCGGTAAATCAGTAAGAGACATCATAGATCGTACCATATCTATTAAAGTATGATTACGACGTTCGGACACACCATTACGCTGTCATGTTCCGGGTGGCGTGAGTTGCGAAACTATTCCACATTGTTTCAAATGTACACCAAACTCGTAACTCAAATATTCTCCTCCACGATCAGATCGTAGGAATTTTATTTTCTTGTTACGATGATTTTCAACTTCACTCTGAAATTCTTTGAACTTTTCAAACGTTTCAGACTTGTGTTTCATTAAGTAGATATACCCATATCTGCTTAAGTCATCTGTGAAGGTGAGAAAATAACGATATCCGCCACGAGCCTCAACATTCATCGGACCACATACATCTGTATGTATGATTTCTAACAAATCTGTTGCTCTCTCCATAGTACCGGAGAACGGTGTTTTTGTCATGTTACCCATCAGGCACGGTTCGCAAGTACCAAGTGATTCATAATCAAGTGGTTCCAAAAGCCCATCAGTATGGAGTTTCTTCATGCGCTTTATACCGATATGACCTAAACAGCAGTGCCACAAATAAGTTGCACTATCATTATCAACTCTGCATCTTTTGGTTTCAACACTATGAATATGTGTGTCACTACTATCGAGATTTAATAAGAATAGACCACTCTTTAAGGGTGCATGACCATAAAAGATATTACTCATGTAAATAGAACAACCATTATTCTCTGATTTAAATGAATAACCGTCTCGCATCAAACAAGATCCAAATATAATGTTCATGCTTAACGCTGGCACCAAATAACAATTATTTAGGTCTAATATTAATCCCGAAGGTAGATGTAGAGGTAGCGTGCCGACTGCGATCACATCGACTTTGGAACCATTTCCCACGCGCATCGTCACCTCGTCCTTAGCCAATCTTCGCTTAATCCGTAGTCCCTGTTTCGAGTTGCAAATATTAGCAACAGAACCAGTATCAAATACCCAGGTGCTACTGCGAGCATTAGTAAGGTACACATCAATAACATGTATATCACATATACCTTTGTTCACCTTTCCATCCTTCTTATCCGCCAAATACTTGAGGCAGTTCCGCTTCCAGTGACCAGTCTGCTTGCAGTAGAAGCACTCAGTTTCAGGCTTAGGTCCAGGTTTGGGTTTCTTCTCTTGAGCAGCAACTTGCTTGCTATTCTTTTTGAAGTTCCCCTTCTTCTTCCCTTTGCCCTTTTTCTTGAAACTAGTGGTCTTGTTGACCATCAACACTTGATGCTCCTTCTTGATTTCTACCTCCGCAGCTTTCAGCATTGCGAAGAGCTCGGGAATAGTCTTATTCATCCCTTGCATATTATAGTTCATCATGAAGCTCTTGTAGCTTGGTGGCAGTGATTGGAGAATTCTGTCAATGACGCAATCATCTGGAAGATTATCTCCCAATTGAATCAAGTGATTATTATACCCAGACATTTTGAGTATATGCTCACTGACAGAACTGTTCTCCTCCATCTTGCAGCTATAGAACTTATTGGAGAGTTCATATCTCTCAATCCGGGCATTTGCTTGAAATATTAACTTAAACTCCTGGAACATCTCATATGCTCCATGACGTTCAAAACATCGTTGAAGTCCCGATTCTAAGCCATAAAGTATGGCACACTGAACTATCGAGTAGTCATCAGCTTTGCTCTGCCAGACGTTCATAACATCTGGTGTTGCTCCAGCAGCAGGCCTGGCACCCAGCGGTGCTTCCAGGACGTAATTCTTCTGTGCAG
>NW_021179848.1:0-2203 GCF_002162155.2 Triticum dicoccoides | reverse complement strand
AGATGAATCGGTGTTGTCCTAATGCAGTAAAAGAGAGCAGGAGCGAGAGAGTAGGATTGTATCGGAATGAACAAGGGGGTTTTGCTTGCCTGGCACTTCTGAAGATAACATTGAGTCTTCATCAGTGTCAACGATCACATCATCGGTATCACGTCTATCGAGAGGGGACAAATACCGGCAACACAGAAGGGAACACAATCAATGCAATGCACAATATGATGCATGATCATGACATGGCAAAATGAATGTGTTTTGGGCTAATACAACTAGAACCAGATTAAATGAAGTTGGTTTGAATCCAAGATTCAAATTCAAACTCCATATGTGATTATTTAAATGCCATTTATTTGTTTTGTCCAAAACAGAGGACAAACATTGTTCAAACATGCATGAAAATGGTACAGATGGATTCCTTGAATTTTTCTGATAATTTTTCATATATAATTTATTTAATTTGGAGTTACGGTTGAATTTCTATGATTTTTAGAAGTTTTAGCTATTTTCTGAATTTATTAAATCATTTAAGATTTATTTAAATTCCAGAAAATACTTTTTGCGTCAGCCCGACATCATCATGACGTCAGCAGGTCAACAGGGCGCCTCCAGGTCAAACCTGACCTGTGGGACCCATATGTCAGCATCACAGGTTAAACAGGGGGGTTTATTTTAGTTTAATTAAGGATTAGGGCACTAGGGCCCACATGTCAGTGTCAGCAGGGGGGGTAATTAAATTAAAATGAACTAACTAATTAACAGGGGGGCTGGCCCCACCTGTCATCGACCCAGGGGGGGTCAAACCCCTGGTCAGCAGGGCCTAACCCGCCGGCGGCTCGTCGCCGGTGGCAACAGGCGCGGCGGAGGGCGCGGGCTCGCTCCTCCGGCGTCCAAATGGACGGAGGAGAGCGGCTACGGGGAGCTGGAGCTCACCCGCGCCCATTTCAGCAAGCAGCAGCAGCTAGGGCGGCCGGAGACGATGGCCTCGAGCTCGGCAGCGGCGGCCGGAGCTCGGGCGTGCTCTGTTTCGGCGTTACACGGCACGGCGGGCGCGGCCGATGGGCTCTACGGGATGCTGGGGTCACCAGGAACACCCGGAGGCAACGAACGCAGGCGGAGAAGCTCGGAAGCACGGAGCTCACCGGCCATGGCGGACGGCGGCTTCGGGTGCTCGTGGGGCGGCGGCTACAGGGCGCAATCGAAGGGGTAAAGAGGGAGGGGAGGCGTAGGAGCTCACAGCGGTGCCGTAGGGATGGTTAGCCGGCTCGGGGGCGCGCCGGAGTGGCCGAATCGACGGAGAAGATCCTCGGCGGCCGGCGAGGGGAAAACGTCGGGGGTGGCGTTCCGGGGCTCTTCTGGTCGCGTGACACGGCGAGGAGGTCGAGGGAGGACCGGCGGAGCTTCCTGGGGCGTCGGTGAGGCTAGGGGTGGCCGGTGGCCATGGGTACGACGACGATGGCGGCGAGCTCCGCTCGGTGCTGTGCGCGAGAGGGAAACAGAGGAGGGAATGGGGTCCAGGGGGAGAGAGGGGAGGTGCAGGGGGCGAGGGCGTCTCCGTGGCGTGAGGGGGAGGCTCGGGAACGCCTCGGTGGAAGCAGGAGGTGGCCGAGGCGGCATCGGCGCTCGCCACCGAGCTGCTTCGGTGCGAGGGGAGGAAGAAGACAAGGGGGAGGAGGTGGGCTGGGCCACGCTGGAGGAGCTGGGCCGGCTACAGGTAAGTGGCCCAGGTACTTCCTTCTCTCTCTCTCTTTTATTTCTATTTCAGTTCTGTTTTCTTTTTTTTTTAAATTCTTTTGCCACTGTTTTGAATTAAAATAATAATTCAAACAATGCCAAAGCTCCTCTGAATATTTTATATTGCTAGATGGACTTTTCCAAAAGCTTATAAAATATTTCAGGGGGTATTTGAAATTATATTCTAATTATATGAATATAATTCAAATTCAAATAGCTAATGAATTAAATCCAAAGTCCCAAAAATAAATCCTTAAAAATGTTCAATATTTTGGTTGGGACCAGAACCCTTACCAAAAATTATCAAACATTTAAGAAGAGCCTTTTGGAGCAATGAATGAGATTTCTAGGGTTTTTGCCCCTCTTTTATTTAGGGTTTTGAGGCTTCCAATATTCCTCAATTCAAGTTTCAAAAATATAGACATGATGCACACATGAAGCTAGCCTAGAGCAATGCCAGAAACTAGGGATGTGA
>NW_021179847.1:0-1220 GCF_002162155.2 Triticum dicoccoides | reverse complement strand
TGAAAACAAAGATGTTTCAATGGAGTCAAATGACAACATGGGCACTATTCAAAATGCTATCCTACAGAATAACTATGGCTTATCCAACTTCGGGGTGAACGTGGTAACGGGATCCTAATGTTAGAGTTAGTAAATTCGTTTAACCCGAGTAGAAAAGAGTTCAGAGTCCCAGAGTAAAGGTCGAGGAGTAAAAGATCCTAGTACCACCCGATGGCGACGTGGGCCCGTAAGGCACACAGCCAAGTTAGTAAAAGTTTTTGTAATGTCTAGACTCGACTTCGGCCAAGGAGTGTGGAAGGGGGATTCCTACAGGCAGTCGGCTCTGATACCAACTTGTGACGCCCCCGATTCAATCGTACACTAATCATGCACGCAAATGTGTACGATCAAGATCAGGGACTCACGGGAAGATATCACAACACAACTCTACAAATAAAATAAGTCATACAAGCATCATAATACAAGCCGGGGGCCTCGAGGGCTCGAATACAAGTGCTTGATCATAGACGAGTCAGCGGAAGCAACAATATCTGAGTACAGACATAAGTTAAACAAGTTTGCCTTAAGAAGGCTAGCACAAACTGGGATACAGATCGAAAGAGGCGCAGGCCTCCTGCCTGGGATCCTCCTAAACTACTCCAGGTCGTCATCAGCGGGCAGCACGTAGTAGTAGGCACCTCCAGTGAAGTAGGGGTCGTCGTCGACGGTGGCGTCTGGCTCCTGGACTCCAACATCTGGTTGCAACAACCAGAAAGAAGGGAAAGGGGAAAAAAGGGGGGAGAAAGCAACCGTGAGTACTCATCCAAAGTACTCGCAAGCAAGGAGCTACACTACATATGCATGGGTATATGTGTAAGGAGGCCATATCAGTGGACTGAACTGCAGAATGCCAGAATAAGAGGGGGATAGCTAATCCTGTCGAAGACTACGCTTCTCGCAGCCACCGTCTTGCATCAAGTAAAAGAGAGTAGATTGAAGTCCTCCAAGTAGCATCTCCAAATAGCATCTCATAGCATAATCCTACCCGGCGATCCCCTCCTCATAACCCTGAGGTAGAGCGACCACCGGTTGTATCTGGCACTTGGAAGGGTGTGTTTTATTAAGTATCCGGTTCTAGTTGTCATAAGGTCAAGGTACAACTCCAAGTCGTCCTGTTACCGAAGATCACGGCTATTCGAATAGATTAACTTCCCTGCAGGGGTGCACCACATAACCCAACA
>NW_021179846.1:0-976 GCF_002162155.2 Triticum dicoccoides | reverse complement strand
GTGTAACTCCTGGATACCGTAGGAGTGCTTTGGGTGTATCAAACGTCACAACGTAACTGGGTGACTATAAAGGTGCACTACAGGTATCTCCGAAAGTATCTATTGTTTTATGCGGATCGAGACTGGGATTTGTCACTCCGTGTAAACGGAGAGGTATCTCTGGGCCCACTCGGTAGGACATCATCATATGCGCAATGTGACCAAGGAGTTGATCACGGGATGATGTGTTACGGAACGAGTAAAGTGACTTGCCGGTAACGAGATTGAACAAGGTATTGGATACCGACGATCGAATCTCGGGCAAGTAACATACCGATAGACAAAGGGAATTGAATATGGGATTGATTAAGTCCTTGACATCGTGGTTCATCCGATGAGATCATCGTGGAACATGTGGGAGCCATCATGGGTATCCAGATCCCGCTGTTGGTTATTGACCGGAGAACGTCTCGGTCATGTCTACATGTCTCCCAAACCCGTAGGGTCTACACACTTAAGGTTCGATGACGCTAGGGTTATAAAGGAAGCTTGTATGTGGTTACCGAATGTTGTTCGGAGTCCTGGATGAGATCCCGGACGTCACGAGGAGTTCCGGAATGGTCCGGAGGTAAAGATTTATATATGGGAAGTCCTATTTTGGCCACCGGAAAATGTTCGGGATTTTTCGGTATTGTACCGGGAAGGTTCTAGAAGGTTCCGGAGTGGGGCCCACCTGCATGGGGGGACCCACATGAACGTGGGTAGTGGGGGCAAGGCCCCACACCCCTGGTCAAGGCGCACCAAGATCCCCCCTTAGAAGGAATAAGATCATATCCCGAAGGGATAAGATCAAGATCCCTAAAAAGGGGGGATAACAATCGGTGGGGAAGGAAATGATGGGATTTCTTTCCTCCCACCTTGGCCAACGCCCCAATGGACTTGGAGGGCAAGAAACCAGCCCCTCCACCCCTATATATAGTGGGGAGACGCATGGGAG
>NW_021179845.1:0-2148 GCF_002162155.2 Triticum dicoccoides | reverse complement strand
TAGGGTAAGGTGAAGGGGGAACGCAACTAGTACAATCTTCATGATCCAGGTTGCACTTCATAGGAACGTTGATTTGAACACCATCTTTGTCTTGTCGTTTTGCTCTGAGAACTCCAGCTAATCATGACAAGAAGAGGAAAGGAAAACTCTAGAGGGGTCGATCTTCTCGAAGATCGAACAACTCACGGAATGAGATATAGGACCATTTCTCGGGTTGAGACACGAGATACACATCGAGAGGGGTGGAAGAAACGGATGACGAAGGTTCACTAGGTGGACAACAATTCCACACTTAAGAAGGTGATGATCGGTTGTCAACATAGCGAGGAGTTGAATTGCCATGATACCACGACGAAACATCCTGGAGGAGGGTGATTCGTAGAGTATTATCTTAAGTGGCAAAAAGAATTACCTTTGATATAGAGATCGTTGAGACTCTCTATATCAGCCGAAGGCAAATCATAGCAATCGATTGGCGGGGGTCGGTAGAATGGCATACTCGGACTTGGATGATGTGGATTACCTTGTTGAAGACAACGTAATGGATGATTTTGCTTATCACCGGAAATGGAAGAGACCCATGGTAGAATGGCACATTGGCGGTGCAAGCTGGGAACAAAATGCAAATGCTGGGAATGATTCTAGTAACTGGGGAAGAACCCAACAATAGAGAGTGAATTCACTGTTTGAATAGGTCATAGCATTGCCGAGGAAACTGAGAGCAAACCCAGTTAGTGCCGGTGATAACACGTAGCGCTTGTACGTGCTCTCAAGAACTTGAGCATTTCCACAATCATCAAGGTTTTATCAACAACCGTGTCAAGGATCCTGGCAACACAACATACCACCATGATGAACAACGATGGACGATGCAGATGCATAGGAAGATAACATCAACTCAGATTTCATCCTAGCGAGGCCAAGGAAACAAAATCTGGATGATCGACCGAGAGACATTTAGCACTCCGCTTCTAATGTTCTCCTTGATGTGCTAGTGTAACCCATTCATAGATATGGTTTGATATCTAGAACATCAAGTAAAAAGGTCGGACTTCGGGAGCACAAGAATCCATAAGGAATAACTACGGAGGTAAATCCTACGAAATCCTTATGGGGAGGTGGCCAACTTCCTCAATCAAGATATTATAATAGCAGGGCTACCGGATGGGTGTGTTGGCCACGACATCCACTTTACCGGTTTTCGAGGGACCGATATTATAGTTCTTGGGAAATGTTCCAAACCATCATATCTGCCTGAGATTCAGATCTGGTTGGTGCCAGGATATTCCAGACTCATCGAGTCTAGGAAGAAAAACGGAAATTTGCAACACAAATCGACGAGATGACGTTGCGAGATTCTCGGGAGATGAACTACGATAGCAAGCTCCAAAACATGAGCGGGTTCTGCTACAAACATGTGAACACGTTGTCCCAGACAAGCATGACCACAAAGTAGTCTTATAATAAAAACACTACCGAGTTCAGGAGGGGGAACCATCAGCGAGGGTATCGAAGTCCTTACATAATTCCGGATTAGCTCTTATGAAGGAACTCCTTCTCCTTGAACAAATCAATCAGTGGCTTGGTGTGCTAGGGATACATATAGATTGAAGGTTGCAAGTCTTCAAACCACAGAATTCTTCGCACGTGTGCATGACTGATTTGGAATGATTCCAGAGAAAGCAACATTGACTTTCTCGAATCCACGGCGGCAACTTGCATCAGATGCACATGAATTAAAGGAAGTCACTACCTTCATCCAAACATATGCTTCATGAGCTGGCATGAACAAATGCTTTCAAAAGTTTCCAACACTAGCTTAATGTTCAACAAAATCATGGAGGAGATAAGGCTGTTGTCAATGGGCTCAACAACAATTCATCTAGGTTTCCTTTTAAAAGGAATTCCATAGTTAAGTGAACACGGTGATAGCATTGGTCAGACCAAAGATGTAATGGTGTATGCTCGAGGGATCAACCACGAATAAGACAACATTACGAGCATCGTTGGTACTGATTTGATTTGACGATAGCCCACACTCAAATCAAAGGATTGATAAGACAATAGGTCCAGCAACTGATCACAAGGACCAATCGATGAAGATATCATCTTTCTTCAGCACACCCTACACAAGAATATCCCTTTGGA
>NW_021179844.1:0-2826 GCF_002162155.2 Triticum dicoccoides | reverse complement strand
TTTTTTTAAGAACGAAGGCTCAAGAAGAGCCTATCTTTGAATTAACAAAGCCATCAACCGGCCAGGAGTACAAGTGTGAGACCACCACACAACATCGGCCAAACGATACAAGGGGGCTGCAAGAACAGCTTACAACACTACACCTACAACCAGCAAACGAAAGATAACTAATGAAGAACTGCTAGTTGAGGAGAAGCCCACTACAGAAAGGCACCTAAAACGACAACAAGTGAAGCCTCGAGGATCAGCAACCGGCAGAGGATGAGTCGAACTCAGGGGCTGAAAACCAGGGGCTGGAGATGACCCAACACCTGCCTCCTCTAACATCGAAGGGGATCCCTTCCCCTCGCCTAGGCTCGAAGGCGCCGCACCGTTGAATGCAGAGACGCTCACCCGAGAGCTAAAGCAATGGTTGGTCTCGAGTCTGGGGCAGCCACGGAGCATGACCACAAGTCAGAGCACACACACATCGGCAACACCGCAGACACCGAAGGAGACCGATAGTAGAGGGTAAACCGCCGAAAGAGTCGCCGAAATGAAGGAGCTACCGAGCCTCAGAGACTCGACAGTCACCAGCCTCCCACCTGCAAGCTTCTGCACACAACCCAAAGCACCAATCTTCCCCAGGCGGCGCCACCAAGGAGGACATGACACACCTGGCGCCGCCGCCGCCCATCCAGCCGGGATCCGAGCTTTCGCCCGGGAAGTTTGGCCGGGGTGGGAAGGGGAGCCGACAGCGGTGACTCTAGGGAGTAGTACGACGCAAGATGGCGCCGCCGCCGCCGCGCTGGAAAAACCAAACAGGGGTTTCCCCCGGGCTCGTCCCGCACCACCAGTTCGGGGAGCACCCCGCCGGCACCGGATTCGGCAGTCAGAGGCCCCAAATCGAGCGGACCAGCGGAGTGAGAGCAGAGATGGGGAGCCTGACCTTCAGATCTGGAACGGAGGAAGGGAAACCATGCTGCGCCGCGACCGCTACCCGCCTGCTCCTCGCCGCCCGCGCAGCCGAGGAAGCCGGCCCGCACCTCCCGCGCACACCGCCAACCGAAGAGACGGCGCCGCCTCGCCGACCAGGGCCGCCGCCTTGGATCCGGAGTCCTTCACGAGAACGAAACGACGAAGACCTCTCCGCCACCGTCATCGGCACCTGCCCAGGCGCTGCCCGGCGACCGCCTCAGGTGGCGGCAAGGGAGGAAGGAAGGATGGAGAGGGGCGGCGCCGGGGAAACCCTAGGTGCCCTCGAGCCGCCCTGGGGAGGGCAGCGCGAGGGAGGGGAGGGATAGAGGTGAATTTCCTAAGCTCCTGATGGTTTGATAAGCAACTAACTCTAACTGGCCCTCAAGCACATGTACGCATGAGCTCCTCAAGACCCGGCCTCCTCTTGTCGTGAGCCATCTGCTCTTCCGTAAGAGCCGCACATCGTGCGAACTTGCCGCTGGATCACGCCCAACGCTCCTGCGATCAACGCATGCGACTAACCTGCACATGCACGTCCACTAATAAAGGGGGTGTTTGTTTCTAGGGACTTTTTTGTGTAGGGACTAGAAAAAGTCCCTCTTAAAGACTTTTTTACCAAATGGGAGGGACGTTTTAGGGACTAAATTAGGCATTTGGGACTAAATGAAGAAGACTCTCAAGCAGAGTCTTTTTGGGACTTTTTGAGACTTTTCCAATAATGCCCCTCCATGCATCCATTGGTTCGCCACCCCATGGTGTTGTTTAATTGTTATTTTTCTATATACTAGGAGCAACATGGTCATTTAATAATCTCTAGGAAGGGAATAGAGACTTTTTAGTCTCTAGAAACAAACATGGAGGGATTTTTTAGGCACTAGAGACTTTTTAGTTGAGACTAAAAAAAGTCCTAGGACTAAAGAACCAAACATCACCAAAGTCTGTGCATGCTAACTTCTAACTAGCACACAACGCATCATACACTGCCCATGCATAGTTAGATGATGCCTGATACGTGTGCAACGTATTTATAATTTTTAATTATTTCATGCTAATATTATCTGTTTTGGATGTTTTATATGCATTAATATGTAATTTTATATTATTTTTGGAACTAACCTATTAACCTAGAGCTCGGTGTATGTTCCTATTTTTTCTTGTTTTTGAGTTTCGTAGAAAAGGAATATCAAACTTTTGCAATGATTTATCTTGGACCAGAAGACAACAAGGAGACTTGAAGATGAAGTCGGAGAAGCCACGAGATGGCCACAAGGACGGAGGGCACCCCCAGGGGGTAGGGCGTGCCCCCCAGCCTTGTGCCCCCCTCCCCCCGTGACCCTCCTGACCTAATTTTTTTGCCTATATATTCTCAAATATCCATAAACCATCAGAGACATCCACGAAAAGACTTTTTCACCGCCGCAACCTTCTGTACATGTAGGGATCTTTTTCGGCACCCTGCCGGAGGGGATTCGATCACGGGGGGCTTCTACATCAACTCTATTGCCTTTCCGATAAAGCGTGTGTAGTTTACCTCAGACATACGGGTTCATAGCTAGTAGGTAGATGTTTTTTTCTCTCTCTCTTTGATTCTCAATACCATGTTCTCCTCAATGTTCTTGGCGATCTATTCGATGTAATACTTTTTTGCGGTGTGTTTGCCGAGATCCGATGAATTGTGGATTTATAATCAACTTATATATGAATATTATTTGAATCTTCTCTGAATTCTTTTATGCATGATTGATATCTTAGTAATTTTCTTCGAACTATCGGTTTGGTTTGGCCAACTAGACTGGTTTTTCTTGCAATGGGAGAAATGCTTAGCTTTGGGTTCAATATCCCGTGTCCTTTCCCAGTAACAGTAGGGGC
>NW_021179843.1:0-1111 GCF_002162155.2 Triticum dicoccoides | reverse complement strand
TTCTTCTTGAAGTTCCCCTTTTTCTTCCCTTTGCCCTTTTTCTTGAAACTAGTGGTCTTGTTAACCATCAACACTTGATGCTCCTTCTTGATTTCTACCTCCGCAGCTTTCAGCATTGCGAAGAGCTCGGGAATAGTCTTGTTCATCCCTTGCATATTATAGTTCATCACGAAGCTCTTGTAGCTTGGTGGCAGTGATTGGAGAATTCTGTCAATAACGCAATCATCTGGAAGATTAACTCCCAATTGAATCAAGTGATTATTATACCCAGACATTTTGAGTATATGCTCACTGACAGAACTGTTCTCCTCCATCTTGCAGCTATAGAACTTATTGGAGACTTCATATCTCTCAATTCGGGCATTTGCTTGAAATATTAACTTCAACTCCTGGAACATCTCATATGCTCCATGACGTTCAAAACGTCGTTGAAGTCCCGATTCTAAGCCGTAAAGCATGGCACACTGAACTATCGAGTAGTCATCAGTTTTGCTCTGCCAGACGTTCATAACATCTGGTGTTGCTCCAGCAGCAGGCCTGGCACCCAGCGGTGCTTCCAGGACGTAATTTTTTTGTGCAGCAATGAGGATAATCCTCAAGTTACGGACCCAGTCCGTGTAATTGCTACCATCATCTTTCAACTTTGCTTTCTCAAGGAACGCATTAAAATTTAATGGAACAACAGCACGAGCCATCTATCTACAATCAACATAAACAAGCAAGATACTATCAGGTACTAAGTTCATGATAAATTTAAGTTCAATTAATCATATTATTTAAGAACTCCCACTTAGATAGACATCCCTCTAATCCTCTAAGTGATTACGTGATCCAAATCAACTAAACCATGACCGATCATCACGTGAGATGGAGTAGTTTTCAATGGTGAACATCGTTATGTTGATCATATCTACTATATGATTCACGCTCGACCTTTCGGTCTCCGTGTTCCGAGGCCATATCTGCATATGCTAGGCTCGTCAAGTTTAACCTGAGTATTCTGCGTGTGCAAAACTGGCTTGCACCCGTTGTAGATGGACGTAGAGCTTATCACACCCGATCATCACGTGGTGTCTGGGCATGACGAACTTTGGCAACGGTGCATACTCAG
>NW_021179842.1:0-3643 GCF_002162155.2 Triticum dicoccoides | reverse complement strand
GGGAGTCCGGGCACGCGAAATGTCGCTCTCCACCTCCTGGCCCACCCAAAAGGAGGGCCGAGCCCGCGCTTTTGTACCATTCCGCGTTGTTTCCGCACCAAAATCCCCCACTCTCTCCTTCCCCTCCACGCTGCTCTCCACCCAATTCTCGCTCTTTTCTCCCACCCTCTCTTTTCCTCCGCTGCCGACTCAAGGAACCGTCAGAGAACCTATTGGACATGGAGGTGCCGGAGGATCCGAGCATCACACTTGCCCGGAAGATCAGCTCGGAGACGCGGCAAAATCGCCACGTCAAAGCGAAGGCCGCAATGTAGGAGAAGATGAGGAAGCGTTTGGCCGCCAGTGGGCCTGGTGGTGGCGATGGTCGTGGTGGACGGGGCGGTCAGCGAGGCCATGGCATACGCCGCTAGACGGGTGCTCCCAAAGTACTGACAGCCCCATGGCCAGAGCCTTACAATACTCCGTAATACTATGCCGCCAAGCAGCTTGTAAACCCCGCTGGTATGGTTCCTTAAATCGATGTTACACTACTAGGGAAAAGGCTAGCAGCAGCGCGGGTTTTAGGTGTATCAGTAGCGTGGGGAGTGGTAATAAGGCGCTACAGCTAACACATAGCAGTAGCGCGTGCTCACCGGCGCTACTGCTACACAAGTGTAGTAGCAACGCTGTTAGTGGAAGCTCGCTACTTCTAGTAGCTCTAGCACGCTTTGCCTGGACGCACTACTGCTATCGCGGCGCTGCTGCTAACTTTTATACACTCGCTACTGCTAATTTAAGTAGTTTTTTGTTTTTTCCGGCATATTTGTTTTGTATTTGAACATGCTTTATAGAAGAATCTTTAACACATAGAAATGTCATCATGATACACATACAAATGCCTGTGAGACCACAAATGTAATCATAGCATATACATACAAATAGTCTCATCATAATCATCATCCAACACAAAGTGGTATCTTGTCATCATCTCAAAAATAGCGATACATGCAAGTCTCGAATACTTGCAACTACAACAACGTCATCCATCTAAACAAAGGTATACGCAAGAAGAGCTATCACTATGAGTGAGAGCGGAACTATGCAGTACATGAGGTGGCGGTTACGAGTCCTCTCTCGCGCTAGCGTGAACCTCAAGTAACTAGATTCTCCTTCTTGTCTGGTTTTGAAGCCTTTATGGCTGGCGCCCGTGAACCCATTCACTTGCGCCTGACACTCATGCCACTCGTTGTACACCCCCGGAACCTTCCCTTTGTACACGACATGGCAATTCCATCTCGCCATCAAGAAACTAGGTACCTGTTAGAGATGCATGTTCATGAAGAGGATGTATAATCATATATATGCAACAAAATATACTAGAGCAACACCGAAAAAGAAAGGGTTAGCAACTAGATGCAACATACAGTATGCAAATTAATTAACTAGAGGTATGCAGGTCATCGTACGCAAACTAACAAAGTAGCATTACGCAAGTTCGGCAGGGACCGTGGGCATCACAAAGTTTCATCTCTACAAAAAGTATACAAGTTCAACCGACACATATCATCATCATCGGCATCATAAATCACTAGAAGTTCCATCCTTCCATATCATCGAGGATGAACCCTAGCTTCTTGAACGGCGTGAGGTCTAGACGTTGCATGTCTATGTGAGTTCGGACGTCAGCTCGCGATATAGGGCCGTGGTGGAACATCCCCTTCTCATCGACGACTTCTTTCATGATGATCGTCGCAATGTCGCTTTGGATGCGAAAGAAGTCATCTCTAAGTTTATAATCCGCTTCTCCATGAGATTCTAGCCACTTCTGGATATGATCATCATTTCTGCTTCTCATGTGAAGCTTTTAGTGATCCGTGTTGAACTGAATCATGAGATGGACGATGTAGAATCCATCCTTCTTGCTTGGTTTTGGGACATGGATGCAGGATTAGTTAGTTTTATGCGCGAAACCCATCTTCTTGTTCCTTTGTTTCCTGATCTGCACGTGGCCGCCTCTAAAGCTGAAGCCTTGGAGAGCATCATCTAGAATATTCATTATGTGGGTGTAGTCTTTTTTCTCGTAGTCTTTGGAAGGGTCAAAATACACGGCGTGGGAGACTTGCGGGTAAAGAACGATAAGGACGGCGCGCCCGTTGCTGCGGGGAAAAGACACCTCAAATTACTCCCCATATGAGAGAGAAGGAATGATTGAAATGTACGAAAGGGTTATCCGGAACCGACTTAGTTTGGATGATAAGGCACGAGGACAATTTCCCGGTCCTTATTCTGTACAATGAAGTTTTGGAGGTACTCCCTAGCAGTTTCACGCTCAAAGTCGCCGAGACTCAAGAAAGACTCGTGCATTTAGTACGGATCCGCCACACAGATTTGCGAGACTTCTTCACTCTTCATGACGGAGCTCATATGTAGCGCAAAAAGGTGGACGATTGTAAAATCGAGCCGCCTTGTTAGAAACATCTCAAAGATATGGTCAAACCGCAGAAAGAACACCTCCGCGGGCCGTGTCTCGACGTAGCACTTCCCCTCAGGCACACAAGCCGCGTATGTCGGATATCCTGGATCCTTTGAGGCTAGTAGGCTTTTCTCAGTCGACAGCACATGGTCGTGCAGTCTCCTGAGATCCCCTGATAGTGCCTCCAGCGGTTTTGGCGGTAGCATCGGCTCGCCCGTGAGATGGAACATGACCGCACCTTTCACGGGTACACGCTCTTCAGAATGCATCATCTGGCTGCTATGTGCTTTGGCTTGTTTGGAGGCAGTTATCTTCCCCGATCTCTTCCTCTCCTTTTTCTTGGGCACACCTTCCAGACCCTTCCTTAACCCCTGCCCCAGTGTTCCCGGGCTAAGTACTGTACGACCCTCGCGCCCGGCTAGTTGAGCCTGTGTTGAGGCGGCATCTTCAGGCGTGTCCTGTGAGGATTTCATGAAGAGAGACTTTTTGCAATCCCTGCTACGACCCTGCCCGGGCATATCATCCATATCCTCATTAGCAAGCTGATAGCCCGATCCATCATATGGTTGACTCATCATATCTATGTCACAGTCATACGCGTTTGTATTGAGGAAATCCATAGGGTCGACCTCTGTCTCGTCATCCATTCTCTGTTCTACAGGAGAAATTACATCAGCCTGTACTATTGCACCCCCTTCATCATGTCCTCCGCCACTCTCACCCGGCACTACAAGAGCTGGTAATTGCGTAGGCGGGGTGGTGGTCTCCGCACATGCTTGTTGATGTGTGGTTATTGGTGTGCTCTCGGCCGGCTCCAGACGAATAAGACTCTTCGGCCATAGCAGCACCCAACCCTTGCAGCTTCCAATCCGCGGTGGGGTCTCGTCGTCCGCTCCCACATGCTGTACTGGAGGAGGCAAATCCTCGTGCCCTGATTTCACACTGGTCAAGCTAACCCTGAAGTGCCCAGCGGGGATCGACTGGTTGTGGAACGTGGGTTGCGAGTGGTCCATTATCATCCCCTTTCCCACGTCCACCTTCTGGCCTTTGATCAAGTAGAGTATGGTGCACGGGGTTTCTTTCGCCTGCAAACACATATGTCTGTGGCGTAAAACAACCAAAAGGCAACAAAAATGGAATATTATATATATATATATATATATATATATATATATATATATATATATATAT
>NW_021179841.1:0-750 GCF_002162155.2 Triticum dicoccoides | reverse complement strand
CCCGTTTCATGGACTATTACTCACCGTTTTGGTGTCCCAAAGCGATTTCGATGGTTGTTGAACCCTAAGGTGCGCTTACGTGTCGGTCATCAACAAACGCAGTTTGGGCTGATTCTGGCCCGATTCTTGGACTATTACTCACCGTTTTGGGGTCCCAAAGCGATTTCCATAGTTGTTGAACCCAAAGGTGCGCTTACGTGTCGGTCATCAACACTCGCAGTTTTGGCCGATTTTGGCCCGTCTCTTGGACTATTACTCACTGTTTTGGGGTCCTGGAGTGATTTCCACGATTGACGAACCCTGGGGTGCGTTTGCGTGTCGATCATCAACACTCGTAGTTTTGGCCGATTCTGTCCCGTTTCGTGACTATTACCCAGTTTTGGGGCCCCGGAGTGATTTCCACAACTGACGAACCGCAGGGTGCGTTTACGTGTCAGTTATCAACACTCACAATTTTGGCCAATTCTGCTTCATTTCGTGCACTATTACTCACCGTTTTCGGGTCCTAGAGCAATTTCCATGATTGACCATCCCTGGGTGCATTTATGTGTCGGTCATAAACACTCGCAGTTTTGGCCGATTTTGGCCCGTCTCTTGGACTATTACTCACTGTTTTGGGGTCCTGGAGTGATTTCCACGATTGACGAACCCTGGGGTGCGTTTGCGTGTCGATCATCAACACTCCTAGTTTTGGCCGATTCTGTCCCGTTTCGTGACTATTACCCAGTTTTGGGGCCCCGGAGTGATTTC
>NW_021179840.1:0-893 GCF_002162155.2 Triticum dicoccoides | reverse complement strand
CCCGTTTCATGGACTATTACTCAATTTTGGGGTCTCGAAGCGATTTCCATGGTTGTCGAACCCCGGGGCGCGTTTACATGTTGATCATGAACACTCACAAATTTGGCCAATTCCGGTCCGTCTGTTGGACTATTACTCACCATTTTCGAGTCCCGAAGTGATTTCCACGCTTAGCGAACCCCGGGGTGCGTTTACGTGTCGGTAATCAACACTCACAATTTTGGCCGATTCTGGTCCATTTCGTGCACTATTACTCAGCATTTGGGGTCCCAAAGCGATTTCCCCGATTGGCAATCCTCGGGGTGTGTTTACATGTCCATCATCGGCACTCACAGTATTGCCTAATTCTGACCCGTTTCATGGACTATTACTCACCGTTTTGGGGTCCCGAAGCGATTTTCATAGTTGTTAAACCCCAAGGTGCGCTTGCGTGTCGGTCATCAACACTCGGAATTTTGGCCGATTCTGGCCTTTTTCGTGGAATATTACTCACTGTTTTGGGTCCCGGGTGCTTTCCACAATTAACGAACCCTGGGTTGCGTTACGTGTCGATCATTAACACTCACGGTTTTTGTCGATTCTGACATGTTTCGTGGACTATTACTCACCGTTTTGGGGTCCCAAACCGATTTCCATGATTGTCGAACCCCAAGGTCCGCTTACGTGTCGGTCATCCGCACTCGCGGTTTTTGTCGATGCTGACCCGTTTCATGGACTATTACTCAGTTTTGGGGTCCAGAAGCGATTTCCATTGTTGTCGAACCCCGGGGTGCGTTTACTTGTCAGTCATCAACACACACAATTGTGGCCAATTCTGGTCCGTCTCTTGGACTATTACTCACCGTTTTCGGGTCCCGAAGTGATTTCCACGACTAATGAACCCCGGGGTGCGT
>NW_021179839.1:0-1172 GCF_002162155.2 Triticum dicoccoides | reverse complement strand
GGTGCATGAAGCCTTGGACGAAATATACAAGATGCCACTTCATAAATTTCGTCCCGAGGCTATTTTAGGTGCTGCGTCACCTTATTATTGGGCCAGGCCCATGTAATTTCGAAATACATAAGTATAGGCTATTTTTAGAGTCCGTATGTGTGGGGAAACAAGAGATAGGGTTGATTTCGGACTCCTCCACCAAGGGCCACGAAATTCCCCCCTCTTCCTCCATATATACAGCCCTTAGGGCATCGTTTAGACTTTGGGTTTTGTTTAGATTAAAAGTTCGCCATAGCTGCAACTTCGCGTACTTCGTTTGTGTTCAACGACCAGACAAAGGCGTCACAGAACCCCACCTTGATCAATAAAGCTTTCATCTTATATTCGCAATATCCAGATTGCAATCTTATTTTCTTGCTTGTTCTTCGTTTGCTCGCAGGAAACAGACCCTCGTGGTCAGGTTGATCGTGCTCCGGCATGGTCAATAACCTCTCGGAGTTGGTTTAGCGATTGCTAAGGCGCGACGTCCTCGCACGTTCGTAGTCGGATCGTCAAAGTCGACTTCCACCAAAGCGAAATCCACCATCTCATCGAAAGACGGGACACCTTTGCCTCTATCATGCAGAATTGTAAAGAAGGAAGAATGTGGAACAAGTTCGTCGTTGACGATGGATTTGTGTTTCGTGCTAACAAGCTATGCATTCCAGCTAGCTCCGTTCGTTTTTGTTGTTGCAGGAGGCGCATGGAGGAGGATTAATGGGACACTTTGGCGTGAAGAAGACGGAGGACATACTTGCTACACATTTCTTTTGGCCAAAGATGAGACGGGATGTTGAGCGTTTTATTGCTCGATGCACTACATGTCAAAAAGCTAAGTCACGACTCAATCCTCATGGTTTATATATGCCTTTGCCTGTACCTAGTGTTCCTTGGGAGGATATATCTATGGACTTTGTTTTAGGTTTACCTCGAACAAAGAAGGGGAGGGATAGCATATTTGTTGTCGTGGATAGATTCTCGAAAATGGCACACTTTATACCATGTCATAAAAGCGATGATGCTGTTAATGTTGCTGATTTGTTCTTTCGTGAAATTATTCGCTTGCATGGTGTGCCAAATACTATTGTTTCAGATCATGATACTAAATTTCTTAGCCACTTTTGGAGATGTTTATGGGCTAA
>NW_021179838.1:0-632 GCF_002162155.2 Triticum dicoccoides | reverse complement strand
GTCTCCGTCGCCCCCTGCCCCGAGCACGCGCCCCTGCCCCGTCGACGTCATCGCCATCGCCATCCTCGCCGCCGACCCCGCCATGTATATATGCTTGTTTTTTCATATATATGATGATATATATATGCTTGTTTTTTTTCATGTATATATGCTTGTTTTTTTTTCTTATATATGGTGATCTATATGCTTGTTATCATAATTGTTTTTGTTCATATATATGATGATTTTTATATAGAATATGATGTTTTTTTGTTCATAGATGATCATATATATGATGTATGCATGGATGTGGATGAAATGAGATGAGATGAGATGTGTTTTCTGTTGGAGAAGAAAACATTTTTTTCCATGCAAAAGTTACATTTTTAGAAAAGTTTTATATATCTAGCTAGGAAAGGAAGAAGAAGAAAAAGAATGAGAGGAAAAAGGAAAATAAGAAGAGGAAGAAAGGAGAAGAAGAGGAGAGGAAGAAGAGGAGAAATAAATAAGAAGAATAAAAAAACAAAAAAAAGAAGAGGAGAAGAAGAAATGAATAGAGGAGAAGAAGAGAAAATAGAATATTCTATTTTATCTTCTTCTCCTCTATTTCTTTCTTCTTCTCCTCTTTCTTCCATGCAAAAGTTACATTTTTA
>NW_021179837.1:0-1997 GCF_002162155.2 Triticum dicoccoides | reverse complement strand
ATCGGGATGTGAAGAGAGAGGGCTAGCATTGCTAATTCAATCGACAAGGAGATCCGACATAGAGAATAAGTCACTAACTTGCCTTCCGATCACTCTGCACCTTGAAGAGTTAGCAGAGTCGCATTCATGATCTAATGGTCTCCCACTGCCTACCCATGCAGCGACAAGGAGAGGAACATAATATGTTGAAGGGTAATGTTTCAGCCCTTGCACCTCCTCTTGGCCTCACCACAGACCACAATCACTAAAAGTGAACCTCGGCATTATGCAAGCCAACGAACCTTCGAGAGTCGCCGAAGGGCACCGAAGAACGAGACCTTATCATCGCCACGAGCACCCATGAGAGTAGGTCCACTAATGGAACCATGATGGCCATGGCATTGGCCGCCACCACATAGTAGTTTTACCGCCACCACCAAATACTCTAGGGCGTTTGAGTTGATAAAACACACACCATGATAAGACAATCCATGCAAGTCTATGAGGGCACCATTAGTACTCAATTGGATGCTCGTAATAAGTTATTGTCGATGGCTCATAGCTTGTCATTCTTGAAGTTAACCCTTCCCTTTTCAACTCACCTTGTATCTTCATCCTCGTGAACAAATTGCTTCTTACTCCTCACAACCGCAGGGACTCATAGAACTATATCTCAACTTATTTTTCTTGGAAATCCATATGCAGTATTATCGAATAAAGTGCAATTCTCTCGTAGTTATAGATCATTAACATCGTGACTAGGATCACCAAATGGAGCGTGTGTGGACATTCGCTAAAATATTGTACAAAATGGAGGTCGTAGGAAATCACTTATTCCAATGAGGATTCCAAGTTTCCAACACGTAAGTACTTTGATAAATGTCCTAAATGAAAATTTTGACTACATATTATATCCCTTAACTCTTCTACGAAACAACCTATTATAGTGTTGCTACTTGCTCATCCCTCGTTTCCAGGTCACATATATGTATTTGTTTTAATTGCAATGGATACATATATGGTTTTAATTGCAAGGTCAGCATGCATAGCTAACGATTATGTCAAGATATGGAGATGTGAGATTGGCCTTTACACCCGAATTTCTTCTATTACAAAATAAGCCGCGTAAACTCAAATGGAGTGAGTAGCCCGACTACGCATACATCAACATTGATCGTACAAGAAGAGCATTTGCGCTGGTCACCTGGGTCACCTCACGGATCGAATTCGATAGTTTTATTTTGTTTTGTCTTACAACCGTGCTAGCCCCATTTCCATTAATTGCTTATGAAAAATAACCAATTCGTACAAGTTGTAAAAAATAGAGGGATTAAGATATGAAAGAGGTGTTGCGAGTTGGAGTACCAGTAAGAAACCCGCTGTGAAAGTTTGCTCTCGAACAACCACTATAGCCTACTAGCACGAGATACACATGTTTAACAAGTTGAGGATCACAACACAAATTACAATCAGAAGCAACACTTGCTCTAAAGATAGAAACGCCTTCCTAAACCACCTCCGGGGGGACGAGCAGCAATCAGTACCACTGGGGGCGCCAGTACAACGCTATGGCTGGTGCTGTCACATCATTTGTGGTTCCGTTGTGTCCTGCCCCGCGGCGACGGAGGCATCCGCCCTACATGGTTTCCTCCATACAGATGACCGAAATTACCTCCTGCCCCTGACCCCTCCCCATTCCCTTGACCCAAATGTCCTCTTCCCCATGCCCCCTCCCCATCCCCCTGACCAAAATGGTATCCTTCTCCTCCTGGGCCCTCCCCGTCCCCCTGACCAAAATGGCCTCCTCCTCTCCCTGGCCCCTCCCCAGCCCCCTGACCAAATGCATGCCCTGATGCCATCCCAACAAATTATATGTAAAAATGGGCATCCGCATCCAAAATATATGAACTGGAAATGACGCGTGGTTGTGTACCTTTGCAAACGGCAGAGCATGGGCATGTCAACAGCGAGCAGCAGCAAACGATCACCAAGGTGATTGCCATGGCGCGTGCGAGCGA
>NW_021179836.1:0-1134 GCF_002162155.2 Triticum dicoccoides | reverse complement strand
CCTTGGGGGGGAGGGAAACCCCCCTTGGCCGCCGCCCCCCTAGGAGATTGGATCTCCTAGGGCCGGCCACCCCCCCTTGGCCCTCCTATATATAGTGGGGGAAAGGAGGGACTTCATACCTTGGCCCTTGGTTGCCTCCTTCTCCCTCTCCAACACCTCCTCCTCCTCCATAGTGCTTAGCGAAGCTCTGCCGGAGTACTGCAGCTCCATCAACACCACGCCGTCGTGCTGCTGCTGGTGCCATCTCCCTCAACCTCTCCTCTCCCCTTGCTGGATCAAGAAGGAGGAGACGTGGCTGTTCCGTACGTGTGTTGAACGCGGAGGTGCTGTCCGTTCGGCACTAGGTCATCGGTGATTTGGATCACGTCGTGTTCGACTACATCATCCCCGTTCTTTGAACGCTTCCGCTCGCGATCTACAAGGTACGTAGATGCGTCTAATCACTCGTTGCTAGATGAACTCATAGATGGATCTTGGTGAAATTGTAGGAAAATTTTTTGTTTTCTGCAACGTTCCCCAACAGTGGCATCATGAGCTAGGTCTATGCGTAGTTCTTCTTGCACGAGTAGAACACAAATTGTTGTGGGCGTAGATGTTGTCAACTCTCTTGCCGTTACTAGTCTTGCTTCAACGGTATTGTGGGATGAAGCGGCCCGGACCAACCTTACACGTACGCTTACGTGAGACCGGTTCCACCGACTAACATGCACTAGTTGCATAAGGTGGCTGGCGGGTGTCTGTCTCTCCCACTTTAGTTGGAGCGGATTCGATGAAAAGGGTCCTTATGAAGGGTAAATAGAAGTTGACAAATCACGTTGTGGCTTTCACGTAGGTAAGAAAACGTTCTTGCTAGAACCCTACTTCAGCCACGTAAAACTTGCAAACAACAATTAGAGGACGTCTAACTTGTTTTTGCAGCAAGTGCTTTGTGATATGATATGGCCAAAGTTGTGATGAATGATGAATGATCTATATGTCATGTATGAGATGTTCATGCTATTGTAATAGGAATCACGACTTGCATGTCGATGAGTATGACAACCGGCAGGAGCCATAGGAGTTGTCTTTATTTTTTTGTATGACCTGCGTGTCATTGAAGAACGCCATGTAAACTACTTTACTTTATTACTAAAC
>NW_021179835.1:0-896 GCF_002162155.2 Triticum dicoccoides | reverse complement strand
AACTTAGGCGAGCACGAGGCTGCAGCTAAGCCTCCGAGTGGAAGGCTGGCTTACCACTCGGTAGGATTTTGATAACTTAGGCGAGCACGAGGCTGCAGCTAAGCCTCCGAGTGAGAGGATTGCTCTTCACTCGGTAGGATTTTCACAACTTAGGCGAGCACGAGGCTGCAGCTAAGCCTCCGAGTGGAAGGCTGGCTTACCACTCGGTAGGATTTTGATAACTTAGGCGAGCACAAGGCTGCAGCTAAGCCTCCGAGTGGAAGGCTGGCTTACCACTCGGTAGGATTTTGATAACTTAGGCGAAACGGATTCGCAGCTAAGCCTCTGAGTGGGAGTCTGGCTCACCACTCGGTAGGATTTTTACAAACTTAGGCGAAACGGATTCACAACTAAGTCACCCACTGAGGGGAATTTTATTGGAAAATAAAAATAAGAAGTGACAGATATTGTGGAGGAACTATGACACTATTATTTTGAGGTCCATGAACTACAAAAGTACTTTATTGCAACTCATTTGAGTGATAAAACTTAAGTGTAAAATGGGCGGAGTAGCTCCGCGTTCCAAGCTCGGGGCTCGTCGATATTATGCTCGACGTTGTAGAGACGGTACGCCCCGTTGTGGAGAACCTTGGTGACGATGAAGGGGCCTTCCCAAGAAGGAGCAAGCTTGTGTGGTTTGTGCTGATCCACTCGGAGAACCAAATCCCCTTCCTGGAAGGCTCGACCTCTCACATTTCGGGCGTGGAAACGGCGCAGAACTTGTTGGTAGATGGTCGATCGGATCAGAGCCATCTCCCTTTCTTCCTCTAAAAGGTCGACTGCGTCCTGCCGCGCTTGTTCAGCTTCTGCTTCGTTGTAGATTTCAACTCGAGGAGCATTGTGGAGAAGATCACTCG
>NW_021179834.1:0-688 GCF_002162155.2 Triticum dicoccoides | reverse complement strand
CACTATAATGGCGAGTGTCTCAAAACTCTTCTTAGCTCAAACTGACAGGATGGGCACGAAATTTTTTTGACCAATTTTTTTTTTTTGACTGTCCGGACCCAAAAACTGGAAACGGGTCAAAAAAAACTTCCTATAATGGCACCTGTCTCAAAACACTCAGAAACGCCTAAAAATAGGATAGCCAGAAAATTTTTCGAAAAATGCGTTTTCGAAAAATTTTGGGCCTAAACGGAGCGTGGCTACCCGACTCCGGCAAGGAAACCTACTCCGGCAAGGAAACACGAATCGGAATCTAGATGGATCTCGAAAACAAACCTAATATGACAAGAACTCGGATTGGTGGTGGATATATGGTGGTAGATGGCAGCGGTGGTGGTATATGACAGCTATGGTGGTATATGGATACGGATTCGAAGCGGTGGCGGATAAGCGGTGGTGGTAGATGGCAGGGGTGATGATGATGGTGCGGCGGCGGCGTGACAACTTATGACCAGAACTCGAAACTCTAAAAGACTAGACTCTAAGACCAGCAACTAGACACGACGATGCAACCGCAAATTCAACAAAGCAAAACCCTAAAAAGATTATGCAAAGGCTCAGATTGGTTCGGATATGATGAACTAACCCTAATTTTTTTTGTGGCTTTTTCGTGGACTGTAGGTATGAAGAACAGACTCGATCTAAACTA
>NW_021179833.1:0-1113 GCF_002162155.2 Triticum dicoccoides | reverse complement strand
TTTGTAGTGGAGCTGGGAGGGGCAAGGATAAGGGACGAAGACCGGGGTAACATGTCGGATGCGATCATACCAGCACTAAAGCACCGGATCCCATCAGTACTCCGAAGTTAAGCGTGCTTGGGCGAGAGTAGTACTAGGATGGGTGACCTCCTGGGAAGTCCTCGTGTTGCATTCCCTTTTTAATTTTTTTCGCGCCGCTTGCAAAACAAAACGCACGTGTAAGTAATATATTTACCGTGTTTTATTATTTTGCACGAGTGCGGTAAGTCATAGCTGGGTGCTCACGATTCACGGGTCCAGCGTCGGCGTTGTGGCGCGGCAAGCGTGCACTGGTGCGGTTGAGAGGGAGGGATGGAAACCGCGTTAAACTCGTCTCCGTAGTTGAGAGGGAGCGGCCAAAGCAATGTACAATCATCTTTGTAGTGGAGCTGGGAGGGGCAAGGATAAGGGACGAAGACCGGGGTAATATGTCGGATGCGATCATACCAGCACTAAAGCACCGGATCCCATCAGAACTCCGAAGTTAAGCGTGCTTGGGCGAGAGTAGTACTAGGATGGGTGACCTCCTGGGAAGTCCTCGTGTTGCATTCCCTTTTTAATTTTTTTCGCGCCGCTTGCAAAACAAAACGCACGCGTAAGTAATATATTTACCGTGTTTTATTATTTTGCACGAGTGCGGTAAGTCATAGCTGGGTGCTCACGATTCACGGGTCCAGCGTCGGCGTTGTGGCGCGGTAAGCGTGCACTGGTGCGGTTGAGAGGGAGGGGTGGAAACCGCGTTAAACTCGTCTCCGTAGTTGAGAGGGAGCGGCCAAAGCAATGTACAGTCGTCTTTGTAGTGGAGCTGGGAGGGGCAAGGATAAGGGACGAAGACCGGGGTAACATGTCGGATGCGATCATACCAGCACTAAAGCACCGGATCCCATCAGAACTCCGAAGTTAAGCGTGCTTGGGCGAGAGTAGTACTAGGATGGGTGACCTCCTGGGAAGTCCTCGTGTTGCATTCCCTTTTTAATTTTTTTCGCGCCGCTTGCAAAACAAAACGCACGTGTAAGTAATATATTTACCGTGTTTTATTATTTTGCACGAGTGCGGTAAGTCATAGCTGGGTGC
>NW_021179832.1:0-1338 GCF_002162155.2 Triticum dicoccoides | reverse complement strand
ATCCCGCATCGGCGACGAGAGGGCGAGATGCCGGCCAGCAGCCACCCGCCGTCGCCGGCGTCCCCGCATCGCTCTATCCCGCATCGGCGACGAGAGGGCGAGATGCCGGCCAGCAGCCACCCGCCGTCGCCGGCGTCCCCGCATCGCTCTATCCGGCATCGGCGACGAGAGGGCGAGATGCCGGCCAGCAGCCACCAGTCGTCGCCGGCGTCCCCGCTGGAGGACGACAACCTGCTACCCGAGATCCTCGTCCGCGTTCCCCCGGATCCCTCCTCCCTCCCGCGCGCATCCCTCGCTTGCACGCGCTGGCGCCACCACGTCGCCAACCCGGGATTCCGCCGCCGCTTCCGCCTCCACCACCGCCGCAACCCTCCCCTTCACGGATTCTTCGACGGTTGCGGAAGCCTGGACTTCCTGCCGACGCTGGACGCCCCCGATCGCGTCGCTCCCGATCGCTTCTCCATGAAGCTCGACGAGGGCGACGGCGTTTGCAGGCCGCTCGGATGCCGCCACGGACTGGTGCTCATCATCGTACCGAAGCGTCTCCAGGTCCTGGTGTGGGAACCCTTCACCGGCGACCAGCACCGCCTCGATGTTCCCCCGGGGCTCACGACGAATGGTTGCGATGCGAGCCGGATCAACGGGGCGGTGCTTCGCGGTGCCGCCGAGGACGCCGAGCACTTCCAGGTGGTCTTGGTGGCAGCAGACGGCGGGGTAGAAAACCGGCGAGCAATGGCCTGCGTCTACTCGTCGGAGACCGGCGCATGGGAAAGGTTCATCACAACACCCCTTCCAAACCATGGTCATGCGAGCAGCTTATTTCTGAGGTATTCCACCAGCGTTTACATGGATCATGCTGTGTTGGCTGGAGATTCCCTTTACTGGCAGCTCATTGGGAATTTCCAAGGAATTCTCCAGTTTGATTTGGAGAGGCAGAGGCTTTTTGTAATGCCGGTGCCGGTGCCTATCTATAGCAAGCGCAACTGCTTCAAGCTTATGCGGGCCGAGGGTGGTGATGGTGGTGGGATAGGATTCCTGTTCATGTCGAATTCGGACTACGTTGCCCAGTTATGGAGGAGGAAGACCGATGCCGATGGTGTTGCTTCATGGGTGATCCGAAGGTCTATCGAACTCCACAAGTTACTTTCGCTCCGTTCAGGGGATGGAGAACATATGGATCGTAGGGTTTGCAGAGGACAACAACGTGGTACTTATGGATATGCTAAGTGGCTTCTTCATGATCCAACTCGACTCACTGCACTGGTTCAAGAAGCTTGCCAGACCCAAGGCGGCGGTGTCCTGTTGTCATGCGTTTGAAAGCGTCTACGCTGCTGATAC
>NW_021179831.1:0-1147 GCF_002162155.2 Triticum dicoccoides | reverse complement strand
TAATACGAGATGGCTACTCATTTAAGTCTGAGAATAATGGTTGTTCGATTTATATGAGAGATATGTTTTATGGTCATGCTCCGATGGTCAATGGTTTATTCTTAATGAATCTCGAGCGTAATATTACACATGTTCATAGTGTAGATGCCAAAAGATTTAAAGTTGATAACGATAGTCCCACATACTTGTGGCACTGCCGCCTTGGTCACATTGGTGTCAAGCGCATGAAGAAGCTCCATGCCGATGGACTTTTAGAGTCTCTTGATTATGAATCGTTTGACACGTGCGAACCATGCCTCTTAGGTAAAATGACCAAGACTCCGTTCTCCGGAACAATGGAGCGAGCAACCAACTTGTTGGAAATCATACATACCGATGTGTGCGGTCCAATGAGCGTTGAGGCTCGCGGAGGATATCGTTATGTTCTCACTCTCACAGTTGACTTGGGTAGATATGGGTATGTCTACTTAATGAAACACAAGTCTGAGACCTTTGAAAAGTTCAAGGAATTTCAGAATGAGGTGGAGAATCAACGTGACCGAAAGATAAAATTCTTACGATCAGATCGTGGAGGAGAATACTTAAGTCACGAATTTGGTACACACTTAAAGAAATGTGGAATCGTTTCACAGCTCACGCCGCCTGGAACACCTCAGCGAAACGGTGTGTCCGAACGTCGTAATCGCACTCTATTTGATATGGTGCGGTCTATGATGTCTCTTACCGATTTACCACTATCATTTTGGGGATACGCTCTAGAGACAGCTACATTCACTTTAAATAGGGCACCGTCTAAATCCGTTGAGACGACACCGTATGAATTATGGTTTGGAAAGAAACCTAAGCTGTCGTTTCTAAAAGTTTGGGGATGCGAAGCTTATGTCAAGAAACTTCAACCTGAAAAGCTCGAACCCAAGTCGGAAAAATGCGTATTCATAGGATACCCTAAGGAAACTATAGGGTATACCTTCTACTTAAGATCCGAAGGCAAGATCTTTGTTGCCAAGAACGGATGCTTTCTGGAAAAAGAGTTTCTCTCGAAAGAAGTAAGTGGGAGGAAAGTAGAACTCGATGAAGTACTACCTCTTGAGCGGGATAGTGACGCAGCACAGGAAACCGTTCCTGTGATGCCCGCACCAACTGAAGA
>NW_021179830.1:0-1133 GCF_002162155.2 Triticum dicoccoides | reverse complement strand
AGGAACGAAGAAGGACACATGCCGGCCAGCCTAAGTGTTCCGGAGCAGTAGCAAGCTACCATGGCTCAGTGAAACACTAGGAGACATTTCCCCGTAAGAGAGGCTACTAAAGATAAACAACTAGATGGTCAGATCCCACACATACCAAGCATTTCAATAACATACACACAATATGCTCGATATGTGCAAATACAACATGGCATCACAACATGACTCTACGACTCAAGTAATTTATTCAATAGGCTCCGAGGAGCGAGATATTACAAACATGGGTCTCATGACCCAACAATCAGAGCATACAAATCAAAGCACAAGCGGAAGCTATCATGTCTGGGTACAGACATCTATAACTGAAAAGGGCTGAGAAGCCTGACTATCTACCAGATCCTGCCGGGGCACAAGATCGTAGCTGAGGTAACAAGCTAAACGTCGAAGTCCACGTGGAACTACTAGTGAGACTGAAGTCTCTCTACAAAAACATAAAATAGGCAAACGTGAGTACAAATGTACCCAGCAAGACTTACATCAGAACTAACTACATATGCATCATTTTCAACAAGGGGATGGTGGGGTTTAACTGCAGCAAGCCAGCTTTGACTCGGTGGCTATCCTAAACTACGACTGCAAGCAACTCTTTTGAGGTGGCGCACACGAGTCCACATATTCACCATATCAATACACCACTATGGATCCGCTCCCGTCTACCTACGAGAACGCCATCCATAGCACTCACGCTTATCTTGCGTATTTTAGAGTATCCACTTTCACTTGTCTATGAACTGATATAAGCAACCCAGAAGTCCTTTTCCGCGGACACGGCTATTCGAATAGATGATGTTAACCCTGCAGGGGTGTACTTCTTCACACACGCTCTCACCACTTATCGCCGTTTACACGACATGTACTCGGCAACCTTCAAGCGGAAGCCCAACGTGGGTGTCGGCCACGGCCTGCCTAAACACTCAAGTCTCTAGTCCAGGTTTATCGCCTATTCGGGTTCCATCCATGAGGAGATCCGGCCGGAGTTTCGCTCACAGCCCCAAACGATGTGAACAGGGTTCCCGAGACACCAAACGGGCGCCCGGTACACCGTGCCACGTGCCTACCGCATCACAGCCCACCCCTCCGGTCAG
>NW_021179829.1:0-1125 GCF_002162155.2 Triticum dicoccoides | reverse complement strand
GCTCACAGCCCCAAACGATGTGAACAGGGTTCCGTGACACCAAACGGGTGCCCGGTTTACCCGGCCACGTGCCTACCGCATCACAGCCCACCCCTACGGTCAGCGCTGTCCACGGCCTCCAGCATACTACAAACACCAGAAACTACTTGCAACTCCTGGACAGAGGACTAGGGTGAATAAGAAGTCGAGCGGGGTCATATTTCAGGGCCCAATGCATGGTAGTAGCTGAATCATGGATCACAAACACAGAACTCAGTTCCTAAGGACGGCTTCAATGAGACAACCCACCATGTACTCCTACATGGCCTCTCACCGACACCTTTTACCAAATCGTGTTCACACACTTAGCTCACACATAGTAGGACATGTTCACACACCTCTGATTCATCCTCGATGAATCAGACCTGACTCAACTCTAAGCAGCAGCAGGCATGACAAACAAGCATGAATGAGTAGGCACATCAGGGCTCAAACAACTCCTACTCATGCTAGTGGGTTTCATCTATTTACTGTGGCAATGACATGTCATGCAAAGGATAAAGGGGGTTCAGCTACCGCAGCAAGTAACAGATGAATCGGTGTTGTCCTAATGCAGTAAAAGAGAGCAGGAGCGAGAGAGTAGGATTGTATCGGAATGAACAAGGGGGTTTTGCTTGCCTGGCACTTCTGAAGATAACATTGAGTCTTCGTCAGTGTCAACGATCACATCATCGGTATCACGTCTATCGAGAGGGGACAAATACCGGCAACACAGAAGGGAACACAATCAATGCAATGCACAATATGATGCATGATCATGACATGGCAAAATGAATGTGTTTTGGGCTAATGCGACTAGCAACAGATTAAATGAAGTTGGTTTGAATACAAGATTCAAATTCAAACTCCATATGTGATTATTCAAATGCCGTTTAAATGATTTGTGCTAAACAGCAGTTATAAGTTGTTCTAACATGCATGAAAATGGTACAGATGGATTCCTTGAATTTTTCTGATAATTTTTCATATATAATTTATTTAATTTGGAGTTACGGTTAATTTTCTAGGATTTATTGAAGTTTAGGGCATTTTCTGAAATTCCTGAATAATAAATAAATCCAGAAATGATTTACTGCGTCAGCACTG
>NW_021179828.1:0-1502 GCF_002162155.2 Triticum dicoccoides | reverse complement strand
TTCTTGAGTTGCGCCATTTTCCGGTTCAAGAGGTAATACTTCATCAAGCTCTACTTTCCTCCCACTTACTTCTTTCGAGAGAAACTCTTTCTCCAGAAAGGACCCATTCTTGGCAACAAAGATCTTGCCTTCGGATCTGAGGTAGAAGGTGTACCCAATAGTTTCTTTTGGGTATCCTATGAAGACGCATTTTTCCGACTTGGGTTCGAGCTTTTCAGGTTGAAGTTTCTTGACATAAGCATCGCATCCCCAAACTTTTAGAAACGACAGCTTAGGTTTCTTCCCAAACCATAATTCATACGGTGTCGTCTCAACGGATTTCGACGGAGCCCTATTTAAAGTGAATGCGGCAGTCTCTAAAGCATAGCCCCAAAAAGAAAGCGGTAAATCGGTAAGAGACATATAGATCGCACCATATCTAACAGAGTGCGATTACGACGTTCGGACACACCATTACGCTGAGGTGTTCCAGGCGGCGTGAGTTGTGAAACTATTCCACATTTTCTTAAGTGTGCCCCAAACTCGTGACTCAAGTATTCTCCTCCACGATCTGATCGTAGAAACTTGATTTTCCTGTCACGTTGATTTTCAACCTCACTCTGAAATTCCTTGAACTTTTCAAAGGTTTCAGACTTGTGTTTCATTAAGTAGATATACCCATACCTACTTAAATCATCAGTGAGGGTGAGAACATAACGATAGCCACCGCGAGCCTCAACACTCATCGGACCGCACACATCAGTATGTATGATTTCCAATAAGTCGGTTGCTCGCTCCATTGTTCCTGAGAACGGAGTCTTGGTCATTTTACCCATAAGGCATGGTTCGCACGTGTCAAATGATTCATAATCAAGAGACTCTAAAAGTCCATCAGCATGGAGCTTCTTCATGCGTTTGACACCTATGTGACCAAGGAGGCAGTGCCACAAGTATGTGGGACTATCATTATCAACCTTACTTCTTTTGGTACTCACATTATGAACATGTGTAGCATCACGTTCGAGATTCATAAAGAATAAACCATTCACCATAGGAGCATGACCATAAAACATATCTCTCATAAAAATGGAACAACCATTATTCTCAGATTTAAAGCCATCTCGAATTAAACGAGATCCCGATACAATGTTCATGCTCAAAGCTGGCACTAAATAACAATTATTAAGGTTTAAAACTAATCCCGAAGGGAGATGCAGAGGTAGCGTGCCGACGGCGATCACATTGACCTTGGAACCATTCCCGACGCGCATCGTCACCTCGTCCTTTGCCAGTTTCCGCTTATTCCGCAGCCCCTGCTTTGAGTTACAAATGTGAGCAACTGCACCGGTATCAAATACCCAGGAGCCACTACGGGCACTAGTAAGGTACACATCAATTACATGTATATCACATATACCTTTTGTTTTGCCGGCCTTCTTATCCGCTAAGTACTTAGGGCAGTTCCGCTTCCAGTGACCGCTTCCCTTGCAATAAAAGCACTCAGTCTCGGGCTTGGGTCCATT
>NW_021179827.1:0-1867 GCF_002162155.2 Triticum dicoccoides | reverse complement strand
AAGAGCAATCCGCGTAGAGGGAAGTGTTCAGATACTTCTCCATCACAAAAAAATATGAAATATTACCATCAGTCCTATAGCACATGTGCCCACGTTGTGTAAAAAACTCATGATTTTATCGCGCTCCAAGTATTTAATAATATTCACGCTGCATCGTTACCGCAGAACGTCTACCACCGTTTCATTGCCGTCCGTGAGGGGGGCCACAACCCGGAGACGCGTGCCGCCTCTTCGGACATGCCACAACACCACCCCGCATGTATGAGGGCCCGGTACGACGCTCCGGTGGCATTGCTACCCCCCCAGGGCCCCCGTCCTGCCTAACCCTGTAGCGTTTGACCACGGGATCTAGCCCTTTGACTTTGCACGGACGGGCTTTGACCAGTGGACCTCTCCACCCGGTTGTGTTAGGTCGGCCCAGAGGAACACTTTGGAGCAACATCCGGGCCAGGCCCACAGCTACATCCACTCCGTGTAGACCCGACGCGTCCGTTTCCCCCCTCCAGGTGCCGGCGGCGGCGGCTTTCGTGAGGGGGGGGGGGCACACCTCGGAGACGCGTGCTGGGCGTTTGCAACCGCCTCAACACTTCCAGACTTGTGAGAGGCCGCCTACGCAAGATTTGACGGTATGCTAGCCCCCGGAGTCTGCCGGCCACAGTCGTAGATGTGCGAAGAGCAATCCGCGTAGAGGGAAGTGTTCAGATACTTCTCCATCACAAAAAATGATGAAAATTTACCATCAGTCCTATAGCACATGTGCCCACGTTGTGTAAAAAACTCATGATTTTATCGCGCTCCAAGTATTTAATAATATTCACGCTGCATCGTTACCGCAGAACGTCTACTACCGTTTCATTGCCGTCCGTGAGGGGGGCGACAACCCGGAGACGCGTGCCGCCTCTTCGGACATGCCACAACACCACCCCGCATGTATGAGGGCCCGGTACGATGCTCCGGTGGCATTGCTACCCCCCAGGGCCCCCGTCCCGCCTAACCCTGTAGCGTTTGACCACGGGATCTAGCCCTTTGACTTTGCACGGACGGGCTTTGACCAGTGGACCTCTCCACCCGGTTGTGTTAGGTCGGCCCAGAGGAACACTTTGGAGCAACATCCGGGCCAAACCCACAGCTACATCCACTCCGTGTAGACCCGACGCGTCCGTTCCCCCCCTCCAGGTGCCGGCGGCGATGGCGTCCGTGAGGGGGGGGGGGCACACCCCGGAGACGCGTGCTGGGCGTTTGCAACCGCCTCAACACTTCCAGATTTGTGAGAGGCCGCCTACGCAAGATTTGATGGTATGCTAGCCCCCGGAGGCCGCCGGCCACAGTCGTAGACGTGCGAAGAGCAATCCGCGTAGAGGAAAGTGTTCAGATACTTCTCCATCACAAAAAATTATGAAAAATTACCATCAGTCCTATAGCACATGTGCCCACGTTGTGTAAAAAACTCATGATTTTATCGCGCTCCAAGTATTTAATAATATTCACGCTGCATCGTTACCGCAGAACGTCTACTACCGTTTCATTGCCGTCCGTGAGGGGGGCCACAACCCGGAGACGCGTGCCGCCTCTTCGGACATGCCACAACACCACCCCGCATGTATGAGGGCCCGGTACAACGCTCCGGTGGCATTGCTACCCCCCAGGGCCCCCGTCCCGGCTAACCCTGTAGCGTTTGACCACGGGATCTAGCCCTTTGACTTTGCACGGACGGGCTTTGACCAGTGGACCTCTCCACCCGGTTGTGTCGGGTCGGCCCAGAGGGACACCGGGAAGCAACATCCGGGCCAAACCCACAGCTACATCCACTCCGTGTAGACCCGACGCGTCCGTTTCCCCCTTCCAGGTGCCGGCGGCGGCGCTGTCC
>NW_021179826.1:0-819 GCF_002162155.2 Triticum dicoccoides | reverse complement strand
GGGGGGGTAAAATAAGATGACCTTTGAGTCTGCAGAACCCAAGGGAAAGAAAAGGCTAGGTGGCAAATGGTAAAACCAAGGTTGGGCATTGCTGGACAAGCTTTAATCAAGGCGAAATATCAAGGGGTTCCCATTATAACCCAACCGTGTAAGGGACGCAACAATCCGGGAACATAACACCGATATGACGGAAACTAGGGCGGCAAGAGTGGAACAAAACACTAGGCAAGAGGCCGAGCCTTCCACCCTTTACCAAGTATATAGATGCATTAAGATAACATAGCAATATAATGATATCCCAACAAGTAAATAAAAGTTCCAACAAGGAACGGCTCCAATCTTCACCTGCAACTAACAACGCTATAAGAAGGGCTGAGCAAAGCGGTAACATAGCCAATCAACGGTTTGCTAGGACAATGGTGGGTTAGAGGTTCAACATGGCGATTGGGAGGCTGACAAGCAAAAGGTAGGCATCGTAGCAGTGGCAAAGCAAAAGAGCGAGCAAACTAGCATAGCAAAGATAGTAGTGATTTCGAGGGTATGATCATCTTGCCTGCACAGTTGTCAGAGTTGGCTGGATCCTCACAAGCAAACTCAACGGGCTCCTCGGTAGTGAACTCGTCTCCCGGCTCTACCCAACAAGACAAACAAGCAACAAGGATACAATCAACCACGTGCAAGACCAAGCAATATGATGAAATGATGATATGCTATGCGGGATGCGATGCGGGATGCAAAATGCAAGATATGACAGGAAATGCATGAACCTGGCCTCAACTTGGAAAACCAAGTGTGCCACTGGATAGAGGGGATGAAATC
>NW_021179825.1:0-1516 GCF_002162155.2 Triticum dicoccoides | reverse complement strand
TATGATCTATACTTTAACTTGTTAATAGCTTGTTACTTGATCATGAAAAGTTTCATGAGTTGATCTACTATTATGATATATAATGATGCTTGAAAAAGTGATTGAAACTATCATTGATCAAACTTAAGCGCTTGCTAACATTCACACTTCATAAATTATTTCTTTTATCATTTACCTACTCGAGGATGAGCAAGAATTAAGCTTGGGGATGATGATACGTCTCTGTTTTGATGCTACTCGTTGTCTTGTATCCAACAAGCTTGAGTTTGCTCAATTCGGAGCTCATTTGCAGAAGTTATGGCAGTTCTGGTTTTATTGTTACCCTCTGTTGTCTTCTCCGCAAAATGAAGGACTCCTAGTGTTGCTTATCTGGGGCATGCGGTAGTACTGCTCCTCGGAGCGGTAGTACCGCAGGCCCTTGCGGTAGTACCGCTCTGTGGGAGCGGTAGTACCGTGGCCCCCGACCTCCCACCGTAACTGGCAACTCCCTGAAATCTTCCTTCCTTCCCCTCGCTTCTACCACGGTTTTTTCCGTCATGGACGGCCCAAAGAATGTCATGCAGCTGCGTCTCCGGCCCGCCTAGGATGAAAAGCCCATTTTCTGTCATGATTTTTTGTCATAGAAGTAGGAGCCCACCACATCTATCATGATACCGAGTTTTGTCACAATTATCATCATAGAAGTGTCATATGTATGACAGAAAAAAATTTCGTTCGGCCCAAAATGTCATGGATGTGTCTTTTTTTGTAGTAATGGTTGAATGAATTGAATATTATAAAATCAAAATTTATATATGTTTCATATGCTTATAACATGGGGAGTAATGACTTCACACATAATAAGTATAGGTAGTAAACTTATTGAAAGTCAGCAAACGCAGCATTGGTCACTTGAGCAATTCATGAAAGAATATTAAAGGAAGAGAGATTTCACATATAAATATACTATCTTGGACATATTTTTTAACTGTGAGCACTCATTAAAATATGACATGCTAAAAGGTTGATGTTGGACAAGGAAGACAACTTAATGGGTATGTTTTCCCTCTCATGCTAGCCAAATTTTTTGCATCAAGTAGAGATACTACTTGTGCTTCCAAACATCCCTTAAACCAGTTTTGCCATGAGAGTCCACCATACCTACCTATGGATTGAATAAGATCCTTCAAGTAAGTTGTCATCGTGCATGCAATAAAAATTGCTTTTTAAATATGTATGATCTATTAGTGCGAAGAAAATAAGCTTTATACGAACTTGTGATAGGGAAGAAATAAAAGCAACAGACTGCATAATAAAGGTCTTTATCACAAGCGGCAATATAAAGTGACGTTCTTTTGCATTAAGATTTTGTGCATCCAACCATAAAAGCGCATGACAACCTATGCTTCCCTCTGCGAAGGGCCTATCTTTTACTTTTATCTTCTACCCTTATACAAGAGTCATGGTGATCATCACCTTTCCTTTTTACACTTTTTCCTTTGGCAAGCACTTTGTGTTGGAACGATGATATATATAT
>NW_021179824.1:0-2469 GCF_002162155.2 Triticum dicoccoides | reverse complement strand
CGCGTCTACGGCTGTGGCCGGCGGCCTCCGGGGGCTAGCATGCCACCAAATCTTGCGTAGGTGGCCTCTCACAAGTCTGGAAGTGTTGTGGCGGTTGCAAACGCCCGGCACGCGTGTCCGGGGTGTGCCCCCCCTCACGGACGGCGGCGCCGCCGGCACCTGGAGGGGGGAAACGGACGCGTGGGGTCTACACGGAGGGGATCTTGCTGTGGGTCTGGCCCGGATGTTGCTCCAAAGTGTTCCTATGGGCTGACCTGACACAACCGGGTGGGGAGGTCCACTGGTCAAAGCATGTCCATGCAAAGTCAAAGGGCTAGATCCCGTGGTCAAACGTTACAGGGTTAGGCAGGACCGGGGCACTGGGGGTAGCAATGCCACCGGAGCGTCGCACCAGGCCCTCATACATGCGGGGTGGAGTGGTGGCATGTCCGAAGAGGCGGGACGCGTCTCCGGGGCGTGGCCCCCCCTCACGGACGGTGATGACATGGTAGTACACATTCTGCGGTAACGATGCGGTGTCAATATTACTAAATACTCGGAGCACGATAAAATCATGAGTTTTTTGCACGACGTGGGCCCATGTGCTATAGGAACGACGGTATTTTTTCATAATTTTTGGTGATGGAGAAGTATCCGAAAAATTCCCTCTACGCGGATTACCCTTCACGCGTCTATGGCTGTGGCCGCCGGCCTCCGGGGGCTAGCATGCCGCCAAATCTTGCGTAGGCGGCCTCTCACAAGTCTGGAAGTGTTGTGGCAGTTGCAACCCCCGGCACGCGTGTCTGGGGTGTGCCCCCCCCGCACGGACGGCGCCGCCGCCGGCACCTGGAGGGTGGAAACGGACGCGTGGGGTCTACACGGAGGGGATCTTGCTGTGGGTCTGGCCCAGATGTTGCTCCAAAGTGTTCCTATGGGCTGACTTAACACAACCGGGTGGGGAGGTCCACTGGTCAAAGCCCGTCCGTGCAAAGTCAAAGGGCTAGATCCCGTGGTCAAATGCTATAGGGTTAGGCGGGACGGGGGCACTGGGGGTAGCAATGCCACCGGATCGTCGCACCGGGCCCTCATACATGCGAGGTGGTGTGGTGGCATGTCCGAAGAGTCGGGACGCGTCTCCGGGGCGTGGCCCCCCCTCACGGACGGCGATGACACGGTAGTAGACGTTCTGTGCTAACGATGCGGCGTCAATATTACTAAATACTCGGAGCGCGATAAAATCATGAGTTTTTTTTCACGACGTTGGCACATGTTCTATAGGAACGATGGTATTTTTCATAATTTTTGGTGATGGAGAAGAATCCGAAAAATTGCCTCTACGCGGATTGCCCTTCGCGCGTCTACGTGTGTGGCCGGCGGCCTCCGGGGGCTAGCATGCCACCAAATCTTGCGTAGGCGGCCTCTCACAAGTCTGGAAGTGTTGTGGCGGTTGCAAACGCCCGGCACGCGTGTCCGGGGTGTGCCGTCCCTCACGGACGGCGCCGCCGCCAGCACCTGGAGGGGGGAAACGGACGCGTGGGGTCTACGCGGAGGGGATCTTGCTGTGGGTGTGGCCCGGATGTTACTCCAAAGTGTTCCTATGGGCTGACCTAACACAACCGGGTGGGGAGGTCCACTGGTCAAAGCCCGTCCATGCAAAGTCAAAGGGCTAGATCCCGTGGTCAAACGTTACAGGGTTAGGCGAGACGGGGGCACTGGGGGGTAGCAATGCCACCGGAGCGTCGCACCAGGCCCTCATACATGTGGGGTGGTGTGGTGGCATGTCCGAAGAGGCGGGACGCGTCTCCGGGGCGTGGCCCCCCCTCACGGACGGCGATGACACGGTAGTAGACATTCTGCGGTAACGATGCGGTGTCAATATTACTAAATACTCGGAGCGCGATAAAATCATGAGTTTTTTTGCACGACGTGGGCACATGTGCTATAGGAACGATGGTATTTTTTCATAATTTTTGGTGATGGAGAAGTATCCGAAAAATTCCCTCTACGCGGATTGCCCTTCGCGTGTCTACGGCTGTGGCCGACGGCCTCCTGGGGCTAGCATGCTGCCAAATCTTGCGTAGGCGGCCTCTCACAAGTCTGGAAGTGTTGTGGCGGTTGCAAACGCCCAGCACGCGTGTCCGGGGTGTACCCCCTCTCACGGACGGCGCCGCCGCCGGCACCTGGAGGGGGGAAACGGACGCGTGGGGTCTACACGGAGGGGATCTTGCTGTGGGTCTGGCCCGGATGTTGCTTCAAAGTGTTCCTATGGTCTGACCTAACCCAACCGGATGGGGAGGTCCACTAGTCAAAGCCCGTCCGTGCAAAGTCAAAGGGCTAGATCCCGTGGTCAAACGCTACAGGGTTAGGCGGGACGGGGGCACTGGGGTAGCAATGCCACCGGAGTGTCGCACCGGGCCCTCATACATGCGGGGTGGTGTGGTGGCATGTCCGAAGAGGCGGGACGCGTCTCCGGGGCGTGGCCCCCCCTCA
>NW_021179823.1:0-1336 GCF_002162155.2 Triticum dicoccoides | reverse complement strand
TTGTATGCACGTATGGTTAAAAGTTGTGTAACAAATTTGAAACATGAAGTGTCCTCGGATTGTGCATCCTTATGGGTGGCGGTCGGGGACGAGCGATGGTCTTTTCCTACCAATCTATCCCTCTAGGAGCATGCTCGTAGTGCTTGGTTTTTGATGACTTCTAAATTTTTGCAATAAGTATATGAGTTCTTTTGACTAATGTTGAGTCCATGGATTATACGCACTTTTACGTTTCCATCATTGCTAGCCTCTTCGGTACCGTGCATTGCCCTTTCTCACCTTGAGAGTTGGTGCAAACTTCACCGGTGCATACAAACACCCGTGATATGATACGCTTTGTCACACATAAACCTCCTTATATCTTCCTCAAAACAGCCACCATACCTACCTATTTATGGCATTTCCATAGCCATTCCGAGATATATTGCCATGCAACTTTCTACCGTTCCGTTTATCATTATGACACGCATTACTTTTGTCATATTGCCATTGCATGATCATGTAGTTAACATCGTATTTGTGGCAAAGCCACCATGCATAATTTTTTATACATGTCACTCTTGATTCATTGCACCATCCCGGTACACTGCCGGAGGCATTCATATAGAGTCATATCTTGTTCTAGTTTCGAGTTGTAATTCATGTGTTGTAATCAATAAAAGTGTGATGATCATCATTATTAGAGCATTGTCCCCCCAAAAAAAGGAAAGGCCAAAGAAAAAAAGGCCAAAGAAAAAAAGAAAAAAAAGAAAAAAAGAAAAGCGGGCAATGTTACTATCTTTTTTCCACACTTGTGCTTCAAAGTAGCACCATGTTCTTCATATAGTGAGTCTCATATGTTGTCACTTTCATATACCAGTGGGAATTTTTCATTATAGAACTTGGCTTGTATATTCCTATGATGGGCTTCCTCAAATGCCCTAGGTCTTCGTGAGCAAGCAAGTTGGATGCACACCCACTAGTTTTCTTTTGTTGAGTTTTCATTCATTTATAGATCTAGTGCATCCGTTGCATGGCAATCCCTACTCCTCATGTTGACATCAATTGATGGGCATCTCCATAGCCCATTGATTATCCTCGTCAATGTGAGACTTTCTCCTTTTTGTCTTCTCCACACAATCCCCATCATTATTATATTCCACCCATAGTGCTATATCCATGGCTCACGCTCATGTATTGCGTGAAGGTTGAAAAAGTTTGAGATTATTTAAGTACGAAACAATTGCTTGGCTTGTCATCGGGGGTGTAGAATTTGGGAACATTTTTTTGTAACAAAAATGAAGCACAACCTAACTATATGATTTTGTAGGTGTGAACTTTCTTTAGCCATGTTATT
>NW_021179822.1:0-963 GCF_002162155.2 Triticum dicoccoides | reverse complement strand
AAATTTATGAAGTGGCATCTTGTATATTTCGTCCAAGGCTTCATGCACCCATTATGGTGGCTTCAAAGTCCTGAAATCATCACTTGTAACTCTGTTCTTGTTCCCCTTGCGCATGCCATCATCTCCATGCTTGTTCTTGCTCCAATGTTCATCCTTCTCCAAGCTAGGCCCTTCATTTGTAAGCAAAACAAATGTATCCAATTTAGGCAGCATCATATTCTCATGAACATTAGAATCATTACCAAGAAACGAAAGTACCTGGTAATTTAGTTGGCGTGCACGAGCTCTAGTAATTGGTCCAGTATGTATAGCAGCAGGGGCTGTGGGTGTAACAATTGTATTGATGTCCTCATCATCCTCCCCTTCTTGAAATGAAGTCGTCCTCGACGGAAGTTCATCTTCCTCACCCAAATAAGGCTTCAAATCTGCAATGTTAAAAGTGGGACTAACCCCAAAATCTGCAGGCAGCTCAAGTTTATATTATCATTTATTTTGTCTAACACCTTAAAGGGACCATCAGCACGTGGCATTAACTTTGATTTGCGCAAATCAGGAAATCTATCCTTACGCAAATGTAACCAAACAAGATCTCCAGGTGCAAACACAACATGTTTTCTACCCTTATCTCCAGCAAGTTTATATTTAGCATTCATGCGCTCAATGTTTTCCTTAGTTAACTCATGCATTTTTAAAATCAATTCAGCACGTTGTTTAGCATCAAAATTAACCTTCTCCGAAGATGGAAGAGGCAACAAATCAATAGGTGCATGAGGTAGGAAACCATACACAACTTCAAAAGGGCACATCTTAGTAGTAGAATGCAATGAACGATTATAAGCAAATTCAATATGAGGCAAGCATTCCTCCCACATTTTCTTATTATTCTTCAAAACAGCCCTAAGCATAGTAGACAACGTTCTATTGACTACTTCAGTTTGTCCATCAGTTTGGGGGTGACAAGTA
>NW_021179821.1:0-1495 GCF_002162155.2 Triticum dicoccoides | reverse complement strand
AAGGTGCCTCAGGATGTGACGGCGCCTGAGATTCTGACTGTGGAGGAAGAGAACACCACTCGACACACGGTGTCCTTCGCGAATCCACTGACGAGTGCTCAGCAGCCCTCCCTCTTCACGACGCACCACGTCCCAGAGGACCAAGCTGGCGCAGCGAAGGAGGCGATACGCCAGGCGGGACTCATGATGGAGCAGCTGAAGACCATCCGGGACGCGAGCCAGGCAGCTTATGACGCCAGTTCTGCCCTCCAAAGCAATGTTCAGGTCAGTCGACCACCGTTTGTTCTGTTGGATATGCTGCCAAAAACTTTTCCTTTCCGGAATTTATAGTAGTCACCCAGTGGGTGTTGTCGATTGAGTTCCGTATTAGCGGGGGCACGCTGAGTGCACCCGCTGGGTGTAGTCCCCAAGGCTAAGGTCGACTGCTGGCAGTCGGCCTTAGGCTTTATGATGTCAATTTTTCTGTTAGTCGACTATGTCGACTGGATTTCACAAACCGGTGGGGGCACGCTGAGTGCACCCACTGGGTGTAGTCCCCGAGACTGTGGTCGACTGCTTGCAGTTGATCACAGTCTTAGAGAATACATCTTTTTTTTTGAGGTCGACTGGTCGACTTTGTCTTCAACAGGATTAGTGGGGGCACGCTGAGTGCACCCACTGGGTGTAGTCCCCGAGACTACGGTCGAATGCTTGTATTCGGCTGTAGTCTTAGAAACGTGAGTTTTTCCCTTTTTCACTCGGAAGTGAATTATATTTGACATTTAGTCGATTGGTTCTTCGCAGAACTCTTGTGATCTTGTGGCTCGCTACTCCGAGTTGGAACACAAGCATACTCAAGTCGAGCTGAGCTTGAAGCTGGTTCAGGAGAAGCTGACAAAGGCAAAGGAGGAGACAGAAGGTATGTTTGGTGAGACCTTGACGACTGCTTTTCCCCTTGCTTGTTTCAAAATCTGATCTTGCTGTAACTTGCAGGTAAGGTAAGGGAGGCCCAACAGAAGAAAGACCTTGAGCTAGCTGAGAAGATCAAGTTTGCTGACGAGAAGTTAGCTTCAGTCACCAAGCTCGAACAAGACAATACCAATCTGAAAGCTGCTCTTGGGATTGCCAACAAGGAGGTCAGTCGACTGAAAACTGATAAAGCTGCCCTGACCGACCAAGTCGCCAAATTGACTGGGAAGAAAACTGATCTGGAGGCCTTCCTGAGTGGACTTGCCAAGAAGCTGTTTCTTATGCTTGAAGGTAAACCTCTATGCTTGGCAGACATTTCCAATTGTGATTTTTCCATTCGACCATCTCCTTGACTTAGTGATCACCCTTGCAGAATTTTGTCAAAACTTTGAAGAAGAAACTAGCCGGCTGGAGCCAAACCTCGACCCCGTCAATTCTCCGGTGAACGATGAAGTTGCCATGGATGTTCTCCGACTGGAGTCCCGTGTTGCAGCTGTCGTGGACTATCTCGCAAGGCTGAAGGCCGCCACATCTCGCATCGACTCGA
>NW_021179820.1:0-1212 GCF_002162155.2 Triticum dicoccoides | reverse complement strand
CACGCTCCCTCTGCCATCAAGATTAGTATTAAACCTGAATAAGTGCTCTTGCACCTAAAGGAATGGTTTATTGAATCTTGATCGTAGGGATACACATTTTCATGCCAAAAGATATAAGATAGTAATGATAGTACCACTTACTTGTGGCACTGCCATGTAAGTCATAATGGTATAAAACGCATGAAGAAGCTCCATGTTGATGGATCTTTGGACTCACTCATTTTTGAAAAGTTTGAGACATGCGAACCATGTCTATTGGTATATATGCATGAAGAAACTCCATGCAAATGGATCGTTTGGACTCACTTGATTTTGAATCACTTGAGATATGCAAATCATACCACATGGACAAGATGACTGAAAAGCCTCACTTTTAGTAAAGTGGAACAAGATAGCAACTCGTTGGAAGTAACACATTTTGATGTGTGCAGTCCAATGAGTGCTGAGGCATGCAGTGAATATCGTTATGTTCTTACTTCACAGATAATTTGAGTAGATGTTGAGTATATTTACTTGATGAATAACGAGTCTGAATTATTGAAAGGTTCAAGTAATTTCAGAGTGAAGTAGAAGATCATTGTGACAAGAGGATAAAATGTCTATGATATGATCATAGAGATGAATATCTGAGTTACGAGTTTTGGCACACAATTAAGACATTGTGGAAATTGTTTCGCAATTAATACCGCCTGGAACACCATAGTGTGATGGTGTGTCCGAACATCATAGTTGCACCCTATTGGATATGGTGCGTACCATGATGTCTCTTATCGAATTACCACTATTTTTCATGGGTTAGGCATTAGAGACAACCACATTCACTTTAAATAGGGCACCACGTAATTCCGTTGAGATGACACCGTATGAATTATGGTTTAGAGAAACCTAAGTTGTCGTTTCTTAAAGGTTTGGGGCTGCGACGCTTATGTGAAAAAGTTTCAGGATTAAGCTCGAACCCAAAGCGGATAAAATGCATCTTCATAGGACACCCAAAACAGTTGGGTATACCTCCTAATTCAGATCCGAAAGCAATATGGATTGTTTCTTGAATCGGGTCCTTTCTCGAGGAAAGGTTTCTCTCGAAAGAGTTGAGTGGGAGGATGGTGGAGACTTGATGAGGTTATTGAACCGTCTCTTCAACTAGTGTGTGGCAGGGCACAGGAAGTTGTTCCTGTGGCACCTACACCAATTGAAGTGGAAGCTTATGATATT
>NW_021179819.1:0-1568 GCF_002162155.2 Triticum dicoccoides | reverse complement strand
AGAAACACACAAGAATATGATCCTACAGACTACGAACAAGTGGTGGTGGTGGGTGTCACAAATCCGTCAAGCAAATCTCAAATTCTTACCAGTTCTTACCCAGCAGCAGGCGGTGATCGGCAACCGTTGTAGTCAAAAACTCTCAAAGCTTGGATAGAGCGATTACCAGGGAGAGTCAAACGCACGACGTAGATGTATGTGGAGCTGGGAAGGCTTATAATATGGTAGCAAAAAGGGTCAGCAATAATCAATTCAGAGATGCAAAGTTGAATAAACGCTCAACGACGGTACTGTGCTGGTCCTAGGCTAGACTGTGCTAGAGACGCGAGCCTAGAACACTAACAAAATCACGGCGCGGCACGTAAACAAGGGAAAAGCACACTCTGAATTTTTTTTCGCTCTTTTTTTTTTGCGCTCTTTTTTTTTGCGCTCTTTTTTTTTGCGCTGCTTTTTTTTTGTGAAAAATCACTATAATGGCGAGTGTCTCAAAACTCTTCCTAGCTCAAACTGATAGGATGGGCACGAAATTTTTTTTGACCAAATTTTTTTTTTCGACTGCCCGGACCCAAAAACTGGAAACGGGTCAAAAAAAACTTCCTATAATGGCACCTGTCTCAAAACACTCAGAAACACCTAAAAATAGGATAGCCAGAATTTTTTTCGAAAAATACGTTTTCGAAAAAATTTTGGGCCTAAACGGAGCGTGGCTACCCGACTCTTTTTTTTTTCCGAAACCTACTCCGGCAAGGAAACACGAATCGGAATCTAGATGGATCCCGAAAACAAACCTAATAAGCAAAGAACTCGGATTGGTGGTGGATATATGGTGGGGCGATGATGATGGTGCGGCGGCGGCGTGACAACTTATGACCAGAACTCGAAACTCTAAAAGACTAGACTCTAAGACCAGCAACTAGACACGACGATGCAACCGCAAATTCAACAAAGCAAAACCCTAAAAAGATTATGCAAGGCTCAGATTGGTTCGGATATGATGAACTAACCCTAATTTTTTTTTGTGGCTTTTTCGTGGACTATAGGTATGACGAACAGACTCGATCTAAACTACGAAAAACTGTACAATCTCACCGAGCAACCTGGAAATCTGATACCACTTGATAGAGGCGGAGGTGTCTCGTCTTTCGATGAGATGATGGATATCGCTTTGGTGGAAGTCGACTTTGACGATCCGACTACGAACGTGCGAGGACGTCGCGCCTTAGCAATCGCTAAACCAACTCCGAGAGGTTATTGACCACGCCGGAGCACGATCAACCTGACCACGAGGGTCTGTTTCCTGCGAGCAAACGAAGAACAAGCAAGAAACTAAGATTGCAATCTGGATATTGCGAATATAAGATGAAAGCTTTATTGATCAAGGTGGGGTTCTGTGACGCCTTTGTCTGGTCGTTGAACACAAACGAAGTACGCGAAGTTGCAGCTATGGCGAACTTTTAATCTAAACAAAACCCAAAGTCTAAACGATGCCCTAAGGGCTGTATATATGGAGGAAGAGGGGGGGAATTTCGTGGCCCTTGGTGGAGGGGTCCGAAATCAACCCTATCTCT
>NW_021179818.1:0-1772 GCF_002162155.2 Triticum dicoccoides | reverse complement strand
TTAAGGATCTAGCCTAGACGATCCTACAGAGTTTAACAATGGTATCAGATTCGAACTAGGCTAAGTTCCGGGTAGAAAAGAATCACAGAGAAAGAAAAATTCCCCTCCCACAAGAACCCTAAAGTTACAGGCAAAGAAATCACCGGAGAGGGCCTCGTGCTCGCCGGCAAAGTGCGCCGCCACAAGGCCGCGCCTGTTCCTCTCGATCCAGACGGGCATCGGCATGCCGAGCCGTCCGGAAGGAGAACCAACCCCATACAGGGCAAAGAGCACCACCACCGAGCCATTCGACGGTGGCGCGCTCACCGCAAGGGGAACGCGCGACCGGCGAAGGGGTCGGCAACGGCACCGCCACTCCATTCGTGAGATGATAGGAGCTTGGGGGGCATGACGCACTGGCGTCTCTCTCGCTCGCGCTGGCGGTGGTAACTAGAAAGAGGGAAGCGGGATGGAGAGAGAATGGCCGGCACCGTCGCGGTAGCTTTTGGCGCTGTCGCCGTCGGGCGCGAGTGGAGCAGAGACCGCTCCGAGTCTCTCTCTGTCACAAAAAGGTAAAAGAGAGAAGGGGGAAGGGAGAAAGAAGCCAGGCGCGGCGTGGTAGCCTTGGCGCTGACGCCGGCGGCCGGGCAGTCGCTGTCTCTGGCGACGGGAGAGAAAGAGGTCGAGAGAGAGAAGAGGCAGACAGATCGAGCGAGTGGCTAGGGTTTCGGTCGGGGGAATCGGCTCCTCCCAGTTTTGTTCGACCGGAAACGGTGCTGGACCGTCGATCTCATCGGACTGCAGGGATGAAACCCTAGCTCGCCATTGGGCCTCTAGGCCTCTAGGCTGGCAGCGACGGCGGGGCGCGCGGGGCGCTTGGCCCAGGCCGCAGCCACGCGCTGGGCTGAGGCCGGCTAGCGCGAGCGCGCGGAGGCGCAGGCCATGGGCCGCTGCGGGCTTCCCGCGCCAGGCGCGGGCCAGTTATAGTTCTTTCACTTTTTTGTAAGGAAATGTTCATGAATTTTATAAGAAAATAATAAAGTTCATGAATTTTTTACTTGGTCAAAGAAAAGTTTCTGTAAAGAATAAAAAAGTCCATGAATTTTCTATTCATGTTTATCTGCTGCAAATAAAAATAAAAGTTCTTTTTTTTTGAAAAAGTGAATAGAACTAAAGAAAAAGATTATATTGTTGCTTCTCTAATGCATTTTTGAACCAACCGGTTAAAATTGCTTAGAGAGTAAAATAGAACAGAATTGTTTCTGAATAGAATATTGTAAAGTTTTCCGCTGCAAAGTAAAAGTTGTATCCTCCAATTAAATTGGAACCAACGGAAAAATTTAATTGGAAGAACTGTTCTTAGCAATGTTTTTCCCCTTTGGGTGAAATAAGATGCAGATAGCTTCTGCTATAACAGTAGAAAGACATTTGATTAAAGTTTAATTATGGTATTGTTATTTTCTGACCAACGTTGATGATGACGATATTATAATTCTATGAGTCTTATGTTCAAAGCTTAAATCTCTGATAAAAGTTGTATCAAAATTTTCAGAGAACAAATAAAAGATCAAGAAATGCTCTTGAACAAGAGAAATGTATATTTCTTGTTTCCGTTGTAATAAAGTTGGTGATGATGGTTATTTCTTAACAAAGTTGTTTAATAGACATACTATGAAAAAAAAGTTTATACTATCATCACATTGTTTATGAGTTATATGCATTATTTTCATTTCCGCCCAACGGTGATATGGAATTAATGTAGAAGGACGATGTTTTGTTCTAATTCTGCCCAA
>NW_021179817.1:0-1464 GCF_002162155.2 Triticum dicoccoides | reverse complement strand
GAGTGCGCCTCGATGGGCTCTGTTCCGGTCGACCAACCCTTGCACGATAATGGACCGCGCGTCGAAGCCTGGTTCTCTAGGGTCAACTGGAACCCTACGTCCTGTACTGTACTGACGCCTATCATCTGGCTGCCGAGGAGCGTAAGACCCACCCCTCGGAGGGGAATAGGGCACTCGACGCCTATCATCTCGGTCGAATCTGTCGCCATATTGATCTCGCCGATTCTCGCGCCCTTCGTGCCGCGGAGGCGATCTGGGGCTGTGAGCCGACTGAACCGTATTCACAGTGACGGATCGACTGTGAATTCTGTTGCGCGACTGAGACACGGCTGAATTCTGATCTCCTGCTGCCCGGAGCAGATCCCTGATCTGCAGCAAACCTCTGCCAGCTTCCGACTGCGAAGGCTGGATGGACTCTGCTATACGGGCCGTAGCTGCTAAATTCTGAATTGGGGTTCGATATACCTGAGTCGGCGGGAAGAGTTGACGTCGACTGGTGTCGGGAACTCGTTGCCGCGCGCGCTCGTCGAGTGCTCGCTGAAGGTTCTCCAGTCGAGTGCGCTCGGCCAAATTGGCCAGACACGCCTCCTCCAAGGCACGAGCTTCGGGGGTTTCTCCTGCGATGGGAATACGCAGGGGATCCTTGTTCCTGCGGCGAAGTTCCTCTCTTTGCAGAGAGTCGAGTGGCTCGGGCTGGTACTCTTCGTAGCCTCGTGCAGGGTCGCCGCCGTCACCTGCTCCACCACCACGGGCGAAGCCAGGAGGGCTGTGGGGCCCGTCGACCATCAAGATTTCTGCCGCTGGATCACTGCTTCCGCACTCGGATGCAGTCTCTACGGAGCCAGTCGACTGATCGAACAAGCCATAGAGAGATTCGTTGGGCTCGATTGCCGCAACTTGGGTAGTGGCCGATTGGCGAGCCACCGCGTGACTCACCCATCGCTGAAGCCTCGACCGGCCTGAGCGCTTGCGCTGGCGGGAGACCGGGAGGGTGGATGATGGAGGAGCCGACCGATACTGGGTCGACGGTTGCCGCAGCAGAACGCCGCAGACACATGCGCGAAAATGCGTCGCACCGCGGACGGGGAGCGCATCTACGTCGAGTGGAGCCTCCTGGAGCCATGCGGAGTCGTCGGCGATGAAGGTGAGAGTGCCGAGACGGATCTCTTGACCCTCGACCAAAACTCCAGCAGACACCATGATGAAAGTACTCGGAAGAATCGCAACTTCTCCACAAAATCGCTAAAACACCGGCCCCACGGTGGGCGCCAACTGTCGTGGTTCTAAGCCTGACAGTAGAGTGGGGGGTAGGTATGGAGAGGCAAGGTCCTAGCTATGGAGAGGTTGTAAGCACAAAGGATGTACGAGTTCAGGCCCTTCTCGGAAGAAGTAACAGCCCTACGTCTCGGAGCCCGGAGGCGGTCGAGTGGATTATGAGTGTATGAACTACAAGGTGCCGAACCC
>NW_021179816.1:0-1249 GCF_002162155.2 Triticum dicoccoides | reverse complement strand
CGGCAAGTCACTTTACTCGTACCGTAATGCATGATCCCGTGTCCAACACCTTGGTCACATTGAGCTCATTATGATGATGCATTACCGAGTGGGCCCAGAGATACCTCTCCGTCATACGGAGTGACAAATCCCGGTCTCGATCCGTGTCAACCCAACAGCTACTTTCGGAGATACCTGTAATGCACCTTTATAGTCACCCAGTTACGTTGTGACGTTTGATACACCCAAGGCACTCCTACGGTATCCGGGAGTTACACGATCTCATGGTCTAAGGAAGAGATATTCGACATTGGCAAAGCTCTAGCAAAACGAACTACACGATCTTTTATGCTATGCTTAGGATTGGGTCTTGTCCATCACATCATTCTCCTAATGATGTGATCCCGTTATCAACGACATCCAATGTCCATAGTCAGGAAACCATGACTATCTGTTGATCACAACGAGCTGGTCAACTAGAGGCTTACCAGGGACATATTGTGGTCTAAGTATTCACACGTGTATTACGATTTCCGGATAATACAGTTATAGCATGAATAAAAGACAATTATCATGAACAATGAAATACAATAATACTTTTATTATTGCCTCTAGGGCATATTTCCAACAGTCTCCCACTTGCACTAGAGTCACCAACCTAGTTACATTGTGATGAATCGAACACCCATAGAGTTCTGGTGTTGATCATGTTTTGCACGCGAGAGAGGTTTAGTCAGCGGATCTGCGACATTCAGATCCGTGTGCACTTTGCAAATCTCTATGTCTCCATCTTGAACATTTTCACGGATGGAGTTGAAACGACGCTTGATGTGCCTGGTCTTCTTGTGAAACCTGGGCTCCTTGGCGAGGGCAATAGCTCCAGTGTTGTCACAGAAGAGTTTGATCGGCTCCGACGCATTGGGTATGACTCCTAGGTCGGTGATGAACTCCTTCACCCAAATCGCTTCATGTGCTGCCTCCGAGGCTGCCATGTACTCCGCTTCACACGTAGATCCCGCCACGATGCTCTGCTTGCAGCTGCACCAGCTTACTGCTCCACCATTCAACATATACACGTATCCGGTTTGTGACTTAGAGTCATCCAGATCTGAGTCGAAGCTAGCGTCGACGTAACCCTTTACGACGAGCTCTTCGTCTCCTCCATAAACGAGAAACATGTCCTTCGTCCTTTTCAGGTACTTCAGGATATTCTTGACCGTTGTCCAGTGTTCCTTGCCGGGATTACTTTGGTATCTTGCTACCAAACTTA
>NW_021179815.1:0-1171 GCF_002162155.2 Triticum dicoccoides | reverse complement strand
TTACATAGAGGAGATATGGGAACTTGACTATGGACCCTCCTTTAAGGTCCCTTTGTTCCGGTGCAAATGGTTCAAGCTAACAGGAGGTGGGGTAAAGGTGGACCAGCAATACGGAATGACAATGGTGGATTTCAACAATCTTGGTTACCTTGACGAACCATTCGTCCTAGCGAAAGATGTCGCTCAGGTTTTCTATGTGAAGGACATGAGTAGCAAACCGAGGAAACGGAAAGATAAGAAAACGATCAGTACATCATGCGATGATCCAAAGCGCCACATTGTTCTTTCAGGGAAAAGAAACATCGTGGGAGTGGAGGACAAGACAGACATGTCAGAAGATTATAATATGTTTGCTGAAATTCCGCCCTTCAAAGTGAACACCGACCCAAGCATTAAGTTAAATGATGAGGATGCTCCATGGATACGGTACAATCGTAAGCAAGCAGGGACACAAGGGAAGAAATGATGTGTAATAATTTATTGTATCAAACCTTTTGTCAAACCTTCAAGGGGTTTTAAAATGAATTAGTTTTATTTTTCTGCTTTTTTTGATATATAATTGTATTTTTAAGATTTTAAAATGAATTAGTTTTATTTTTCTGATTTTAAAAGGAAAAAGGAAGAAGAAGAAAGAAGGAAAAAGGAAGAAAAAAACAGAAGAAAAAAACAGAAGAAAAAAGGAAAAACAGAAGAAAAAACAAACAGAAGAAAAACATAAAAAAAACAGAAGAAAAAAACAGAAGAAAAAAGGAAAAAGGAAAAAAGGAAGAAAAAAAGAAAATATGCCACCTACTGGGCCACCACGGCCTGAATACGACTAGAAACCCATTAAAGGGCCAGGATTCAGGCCCGCAGAAGGCCGAGTAGGCCCACAGGCACATAGTGACTGAATAGGCCCGTAAGCCTGCATTTGAGAGGAGCTCGAAGTGGTGAGCGCAGCCGCGCTTATAAACCACTGTCGAAGCCTCTCGGCTAGCGAGGTGGGACTAAACATCCCACCGCACCGCGCCAGTTCTAGCACAGACCTTTAGTCGCGGTTGGGAAGGCGGACCGCGACTAAAGGGTACCCTTTAGTCGCGGTCCGCCTCCCCAACCGCGACTAAAGGGTCTTTCTGCGCGGGAACGGAGGCGGCGCCAAAACCCTTTAGTCGCGGTTGGGGAGGCGGACCGC
>NW_021179814.1:0-1785 GCF_002162155.2 Triticum dicoccoides | reverse complement strand
TCTGTCTCTACAGGGTGGCCTAGAGGTTGTCTGACAGACTACAAATCCTTTTTTTCTTTTTTTGTTTTCTGCAATTTGCAATTCCTTTCTTTACTTTCTTAACTAAAACATGTGAAGATCATATGCATTTCTCCTTTTGAATTACTTTAACCACATAATCTCTATCTTTGACCCCACACACCTGAAAGCATGTATGATAGTACGATTCAGTTCACAGTACAGTGGTGGCATTGAAGATAAAGCCAAAGAAGATGCACCCAGTTTCAATATATAGGACCTGCAGTGCATATTTCTCCACACACAAATTATTTTACATATAGATATGTGTTACATGAAGCTGGTAACCCAAATGCTCATCTTTCAACACTTTCCTGCATCTGTAAAGTAACACCAAAACTCTGAAGATTTTGGTCACTCGTTTTCTGGTAACCCAAATGATCACCATAAAGGCAACACTGAATGATGGTCTCCATTAGGAAATTGTGTGTTCATGTCCCAGATTATTGCCAGAGCAAGAGTAGTAGAACTTTGCAAACTGACTGAAAAAAAGGCCATTCCTTGCTTCTACTGTCTGAAGTTGTTCGAGTGCAACATGGCTCCTCCATATCAGTTATTAAACAAGGAAAAAAAAGGATGGGAACTCTGCACTGCACCTTTGAGAAAAATGTAGGTGGCATGTTAAGGAAGGAAAATGTGTACAGAGAGTTCCTAGTAGTGTGGCAATTTTTTTTATGGCAATCCAGCTGTGGATTCAGTGCAAGACTTCCTTTTTGCTTGTGGAAGACTAAGTTCCAGGAGACGAGTGAGTGTTGCTCCTATCCTGGTAAATCAGGTGCTCAAGGTGACAGAAGTGTTGCTCTCTAAGCAAAGAAGGCTCATTGCTTGCTTGCTTAAGACTTTGAAACAACATACTCCATCCGATTCATATTACTTGTCGTAGCGTTACTACAGTTTAGTACTAAAGTTGTACTAAATTTGCGACAAATAATATGGATCAGAGGGAGTACGACAAATCATATCCAAGATTAATACCAGGGCATAACTAGAAGTGCACGCTTTCAATATTCAAGGTTGGTTGGGCCACGTTTTTTGAACTGCACATAGCTTGCTTCTCCTGCCATTCTTTGATTGCACCCCCTTGGTTGGGATTCTGAGTTCCAAGAGATGAATCTTGTTCATAAGGCTGGTTCCACATGTTCAATTATTCTTAAGGCTGGTTCAGGTAGGGAAATTAACATATGTATTAATCCTTGCTGCTTGCACTGTTTTTGGTACTGCCTCTGCTCATCTTGTTGAAACCATGTTGCAAAGTGGGTTTCAGTTTTGAAACCATGTTCCGGCTGACAGTTTTTTGCATGCCTGGTGCTTCGGCTTGCCGGCCCGAGCACCTAGGATCGCTCATCGCTAAGCGTCGCAAAATGGAAGTTGCAGCAAGTAGTTTTCCCGCTGTAGTACTTTTGAACAGCTGAGTCAGCAAATCTGCAAAGGATGTAGTAAATGCAACAAAAATACTTCAACAAACAAGTGTATATGTTCTGTCTGTCAAGTTCCGGTGTTGCCTTTTTTCTTCTTCTCTCTAAGTAAGCTTGTACGTGCAACGCACGTCAACACTAACACACATTATATTATTATAAACATCTGTTGTTCTAAAATAATGTAGTATGTGCTATTCGTGCAAATGAATGAATGAAAACGTGATCTGTATAATGTGCAAGGATTGCATCTAAGATGGTAAGTACAATATTTTGCAAAATATTCCTAGAGTAACAAGTTAATTATTTCAAG
>NW_021179813.1:0-2622 GCF_002162155.2 Triticum dicoccoides | reverse complement strand
AACCATAGTTCATACGGTGTCATCTCATCGGAATTACATGGTGCCCTATTTAAAGTGAATGCGGTTTGTCTCCAATGCCTAACCCATAAACTATCGTGGTAATTCGATAAGAGACATCATGGTATGCATCATATCCAATAGGGTGCAGTTATGATGTTCGGACACACCATCACACTATGATGTTCCAGGCTGTATTAGTTGTGAAACAATTTCCACAATGTCTTAATTCTGTGCCAAACTCGTAATTCAGATATTCATCTCTATGATCATATCATAGATCTTTTATCCTCTTGTCACGACGATCTTTCAACTTCACCCTGAAATTACTTGAACCATTCAATAATTCAGACTTGTGATTCATCAAGTAAATATACTCAACATCTACTCAAATCATCTGTGAAGTAAGAACATAACTATATCCACTACACGCCTCAGCACTCATTGGACTGCACACATCAAAATGTATTACTTCCAGCAAGTTGCTTTCTAGTTTCATTATACTGAAAATGAGGCTTTCAGTCATCTTGCCCATGTGGTATGATTTGCATGTCTCAAGTGATTCAAAATCAAGTGAGTCCAAACGGTCCATTTGCATGGAGTTTTTTCATGCATATCTACCAACAAACATGGTTCGCATGTCTCAATCCTTTCAAAAATGAGTGAGTCCAAAGATCCATCAACATGGAGCTTCTTCATGCGTTTTATACCGATATGACTTAAGTGACAGTGCCACAAGTAGGTGGTACTATCATTACTATCTTTTGGCATGAACATGTGTACCACTACGATCGACATTCAATGAACCATTCATTTTAGGTGCAAGACCATTGAAGGTATTATTCAAATAAACAGAGTAACCATTATTCTCCTTAAATGAATAACCGTATTGCGATAGACGTAATCCAATCATGTCTATGCTCAACGCAAACACCAAATAACAATTATTTAGGTTTTAATACCAATCTCGATGGTAGAGGGAGCATGCGATGCTTGATCATATCAACCCTGGAAACACTTCCAACACATATCGTCAGCTCACCTTTAGCTAGTCTCCGTTTATTCCGTAGCCTTTTGTTTCGAGTTACTAACACTTAGCAACCGAACTGGTATCTAATACCCTGGTGCTACTAGGAGTACTAGTAAAGTACACATCAACACAATGTATATCTAATATACTTCTATCGACCTTGCCAGCCTTCTCATCTACCAAGTATCTAGGGTAATTCTGCTCCAGCGGCTGTTCCCCTTATTACAGAAGCACTCAGTCTCGGGTTTGGGTTTAACCTTGGGTTTCTTCACTAGAGTAGCAGCTGAATTGCCGTTTCATGAAGTATCCCTTTGTTCCCTTGCCCTTCTTGAAACTAGTGGTTTCACCAACCATCAACAATTGATGCTCCTTCTTGATTTCTACTTTCGCGGTGTCAAACATCGCGAATATCTCAAGGATCATCATATATGTCCCTGATATATCATAGTTCATCACGAAGCTCTAGCAGCTTGGTGGTAATGACTTCGGAGAAACATCACTATCTCATCTGGAAGATCAACTCCCACTCGATTCAAGCGATTGTTGTACTTAGACAATATGAGCACAAGCTCAACAATTGAGCTTTTCTCCCTTAGTTTGTAGGCTTAGAAAATCGTGGAGGTCTTATACCTCTTGACGTGGACACGAGCCTGAAATCCCAATTTCAGCCCTCGAAACATCTCATATGTTTCGCGACGTTTCAAAACGTCTTCGGTGCCTCAACTCTAAACCATTTAACTGAACTATCATGTAGTTATCAAAATGTGTATGTCAGATGTTCGCAACATCCACAGACAACGTTCGAGGTTCAGCACACTGAGCGGTGCATTAAGGACATAAGCCTTCTATGAAGCAATGAGGACAATCCTCAGTCTACGGACCTAGTCCGCATAATTGCTACTATCAACTTTCAACTAAATTTTCTCTAGGAACATATCTAAACAGTAGAACTGAAGCGCGAGCTACGGCATAATTTGCGAAGACCTTTTGACTATGTTCAGGATAATTAAGTTCATCTTATGAACTCCCACTCAGATAGACATCCCTCTAGTCATCTAAGTGATTACATGATCCGAGTCAACTAGGCCGTGTCCGATCATCACGTGAGACGGACTAGTCAACATCGGTGAACATCTTCATGTTGATCGTATCTACCATACGACTCATGCTCGACCTTTCGGTCTCTTGTGTTCCGAGGCCATGTCTGTACATGCTAGGCTCGTCAAGTCAACCTAAGTGTTTCGCGTGTGTAAATCTGTCTTACACCCGTTGTATGTGAACGTAAGAATCTATCACACCCGATCATCACGTGGTGCTTCGAAACGACGAACTTTCGCAACGGTGCACAGTTAGGGGGAACACCTTCTTGAAATTTTAGTGAGGGATCATCTTATTTACTACCGTCGTTCTAAGCAAATAAGATGCATAAACATGATAAACATCACATGCAATCAAATAGTGACATGATATGGCCATCATCACTTTGCTCCTCTTGATCTCCATCTTCGGGGCTCCATGATCATCATCATCACCGGCATGACACCATGATCTCCATCATCATGATCTCCATCATCGTGTCTTCATGAAGTTGTCTC
>NW_021179812.1:0-1203 GCF_002162155.2 Triticum dicoccoides | reverse complement strand
CTCACTGATGATTTAAGTAGGTATGGGTATATCTACTTAATGAAACACAAGTCTGAAACCTTTGAAAAGTTCAAGGAATTTCAGAGTGAGGTTGAAAATCAACGTGACAGGAAAATCAAGTTTCTACGATCAGATCGTGGAGGAGAATACTTGAGTCACGAGTTTGGGGCACACTTAAGAAAATGTGGAATAGTTTCACAACTCACGCCGCCTGGAACACCTCAGCGTAATGGTGTGTCCGAACGTCGTAATCGCACTCTGTTAGATATGGTGCGATCTATGATGTCTCTTACCGATTTACCGCTTTCTTTTTGGGGCTATGCTTTAGAGACTGCCGCATTCACTTTAAATAGGGCTCCGTCGAAATCCGTTAAGACGACACCGTATGAATTATGGTTTGGGAAGAAACCTAAGCTGTCGTTTCTAAAAGTTTGGGGATGCGATGCTTATGTCAAGAAACATCAACCTGAAAAGCTCGAACCCAAATCGGAAAAATGCGTCTTCATAGGGTACCCAAAAGAAACTATTGGGTACACCTTCTACCTTAGATCTGAAGGCAAGATCTTTGTTGCCAAGAATGGGTCCTTTCTGGAGAAAGAGTTTCTCTCGAAAGAAGTAAGTGGGAGGAAAGTAGAGCTTGATGAAGTATTGCCTCTTGAACCGGAAAATGGCGCAACTCAAGAAAATGTTCCTGAGGTGCCAGCACCGACTAGAGAGGAAGTTGATGATAATGATCAAGATACTTCTGATCAAGCTCCTACTGAAATTCGAAGGTCCACAAGGACACGTTCCGCACCAGAGTGGTACGGCAACCCTGTCTTGGAAATCATGTTGTTAGACAACGGTGAACCTTCGAACTATGAAGAAGCGATGGCGGGACCAGATTCCGACAAATGGCTAGAAGCCATGAAATCCGAGATAGGATCCATGTATGAAAACGAAGTATGGACTTTGACTGACTTGCCCGTTGAACGGCGAGCCATAGAAAATAAATGGATCTTTAAGAAGAAGACAGACGCGGATGGTAATGTGACCATCTATAAAGCTCGGCTTGTCGCTAAGGGTTATCGACAAGTTCAAGGGGTTGACTACGATGAGACTTTCTCACCGGTAGCGAAGCTGAAGTCCGTCCGAATCATGTTAGCAATTGCCGCATTCTATGATTACGAAATATGGCAAATGGACGTCAAAACGGCATTCCTT
>NW_021179811.1:0-977 GCF_002162155.2 Triticum dicoccoides | reverse complement strand
AAAAAAAAAGAAAAGAAAAATAATAATAAAAATAAAATAAATAGATAATAATAATTAAAATATCAATTAATTAATTAAGTAATTAATTAAGTTAATTAATCCTGATTAGATTAATCTAATCACTAATTAAACTAATTAATCTGTTTTAGTTAATCATAGTGAATGACAGGTGGGTCCCCCTGGACCCACTGGTCAGGTTGACCAGTCAACCCTGTTGACTGCTGACATCAGCATGACATCATGCTGATGTCATTAATCCATTTTTCGAATTAAATTAAATAATTAATTAAATTTCAGAAATTAATAAAATCTTTAGAAAATCATATCTTTTAATCAGTAACTCGGATTAAAATATTTTCAACATGAAAGTTGCTCAGAACGACGAGACGAATCTGGATACGCGGTCCGTTCGTCCGCCACACGCCCCTAACCTATCGAACTCGCAACTTTTCCCCTCCGGTTCATTTGTCCGAAAACGCGAAACACCGGGAATACTTTCCCGGATGTTTCCCCCTTTCGTCGGTATCACCTACTACCGCGATTGGGCACACCTAGCATCGTTACTTGTCATGTCATGCATCGTTATGCATTTGTTTGCATTGTATTCATTGTTTCTTCCCCCTCTTCTCTCCGGTAGACTACGGGACCGACGCTGCTGCTGCCCAGTTCGACTACGGAGTTGACGACCCCTCTCTCTTGCCAGAGCAACCAGGCAAGCCCCCCCCCCCCTTGATCACCAGATATCGCCTATTCTCCTCTATACTGCTTGCATTAGAGTAGTGTAGCATGTTACTGCTTTCGTTAATCCTATTCTGATGCATAGCCTGACATTGTTGCTACACCTGTTGATACCTTACCTGCAATCCTAAATGCTTAGTATAGGATGCTAGTTTATCATCATTGGCCCTACATTCTTGTCAGTCTGCCTTGCTATACTATCGGGCCGTGATCACCTGGGAGGTGATCACGGGTATATA
>NW_021179810.1:0-2056 GCF_002162155.2 Triticum dicoccoides | reverse complement strand
TAACCTATCAGGACAGACAAACAAGGGATACCGCGGATGCACGCACTGTTTGGATGATACCGACAGTATATATTTGAATAGTTGTAAGAAGAATGTGTACCTGGGACGTCGTCGATTTCTTCCGAGCAGGCATCCCGTAAGAAAGAAAGGCAAGCATTTCAAAGGTGAGGCGGATCACCGGACGAAGCCTCGCCACCGTACTGGTGCTGATGTACATGATATGGTCAAGGATTTGAAGGTGATATTTGGAAAGGGTCCTGGCGGACAACCTGTTCCAAAGGACGCTGACGGACGCGCACCCATGTGGAAGAAGAAATCTATATTTTGGGACCTGCCATATTGGAAAGACCTAGAGGTCCGCTCCGCAATCGACGTGATGCACGTGACGAAGAATCTTTGCATGACCCTGCTTGGCTTCTTGGGCGTGTATGGGAAGACAAAAGATACACCTGAGGCATGGGAGGACCAGCAACGTATGCACGGAGAAGACGGCATACATCAGGGTCATGCAAGCTACGCTCTTACCAAAGAAGAGAAGGAAATCTTCTTTGAATGCCTGCTCAGTATTAAGGTACCGTCTGGCTTCTCGTCGAATATAAAGGGAATAATAAACATGGCAGAGAAAAAGTTCCAGAACCTAAAGTCTCATGACTGCCACGTGATTATGACGCAACTGCTTCTGGTTGCATTGAGGGGGCTTCTACCGGAAAACGTTCGATTAGCCATTGTGAAGCTATGTGCATTTCTCAATGCAATCTCTCAGAAGGTAATCGATCCAGAAATCATACCAAGGTTACAGAATGATTTGGTGCAATGTCTTGTCAGTTTCGAGTTGGTATTCCCACCATCCTTCTTCAACATCATGACGCACATCCTAGTTCACCTATGCGAAGAGATTAACGTTTTGGGTCCTGTATTTCTACACAATATGTTCCCCTTTGAGAGGTTCATGGGAGTCTTAAAGAAATATGTTCATAACCGTGCTAGGCCAGAAGGAAGCATCTCGAAGGGCCATCAAAATGAGGAGGTCATTGAGTTTTGTATTGACTTTATTCCTGACCTTAAGCCGATTGGTGTTCCTGAATCGCGGCATAAGGGCAGACTGGATGGAAAAGGCACGCTAGGAGGGGAACAAATAATATGTATGGACGGGCATTCTCTCACTGAAGCACACTACACAATTCTACAGAATTCCGCCTTGGTGGCTCCATATATGGATGAACACAAGAATTTGCTACGCTCCAAACACCCGGAGTGGTCTGATGACTGGATTACACGTGAACAAACCAGGAGTTTCGCCAGCTGGTTGCAGACACGTACCATGCATCACACCTCTATTGCTCGATAGTAATTTGTTCACCCACCGTAATACTTATGCTATCTTGAGAGAAGCCACTAGTGAAACCTATGGCCGCCGGGTCCATCTTTTATCATATAAGCTTTCAATCTACTTTTATTTGCATCTTTAGTTTTCCAATCTATATTATAAAATACCAAAAATATATTTATCTTATCATAATATCTCTATTATATCTCACTTTCGCAAGTGGCCGTGAAGGGATTGACAACCCATTTATTGCGTTGGTTGCGAGTTCTTTGTTTGTTTGTGTAGGTGCGTGGGACTTTTGAGGAGCCTCCTACTGAATTGATACCTTGGTTCTCAAAAACTGAGGGAAATACTTACGCTACTATTGCTGCATCACCCTTTCCTCTTCAAAGAAAACCAACGCAAGCTCAAGACGTAGCAAGAAGGATTTCAGGCGCCGTTGCCGGGGAGGTCTTCGCTCAAGTCAAGACATCACAAACTCATCTCCCTCGCATTTACATTATTTGCCATTTGCCTCTCGTTTTCATCTCCCCCACCTCACCTTTGTCGTTTGATTCGCCCTCTTTGTCCCAATCTTCTCCTCTCTCTCGCTTGATCTTTTCTTCTTCCTCGCCTTTGTTTGCTGTTATGCCTGAAACTGGGGAGATTATCGTCGATATGGACAATAATGATAACATGGAAAATTCTGATGCCCCGGCTGAAGAACCCCCTATCTAGCATACTAAAAAG
>NW_021179809.1:0-1011 GCF_002162155.2 Triticum dicoccoides | reverse complement strand
GCTGTTTCCTGGAAGTCTTGCAAGCAAACGATCTTAACGAGATCGACAATGGAAGCAGAATTAACGGCATTAGACACATCTGGTGTTGAAGCGAGATGGCTTCGAGATCTTTTGATGGACTTGCCATTGGTTGAGAAACCGGTTCCGGCTATCCTTATGAACTGTGACAATCAGACTGTCATCACCAAGGTGAAGAGTTCAAAGGACAACATGAAGTCCACCAAACACATAAGAATGAGATTAAAAGCTGTCAGAAAATTAAGAAACTCCGGAGTGATAGCGTTGGACTATGTCCATACGGCTAAGAATCTGGCAGATCCCTTTACAAAAGGGCTATCACGTGTTGTGATAGATAATGCATCGAGGGAGATGGGTATGAGACCCACATGAGTTGCCATGGTGGTAACCCAACCTATATGATCGGAGATCCCGTGAACTAGGACCTGGGAAAACAAGCCAGTGGTGAACTGAGGAGAGTAACTATACTAACCCACTCCGTTGGTGCAATACTCTCAATACTGTATGGTAGGATGACTACGGTCTCAATGTGTTCCAAAGCTTATAAAAGCAAGATGCTATCCTACAGAGCGATCTTTGGAGGAACACACCTATATGAGCCCGACTGCTGGTCACAGTCTATGAGATTGGGGTGATCTCTAGTAAGCTCATGAATAGGCCAGGAGTGTGACTTATATGCTCCACCCGAGGGGTCAGCCTTCGGCAGCCTAGTACTAGTAAGACATGTAGTGAAACTTCTTTACGCCAAACTGACAATTCAAGGCATAGTCCATTGTTCAGTTGTGAAGGAGTGTAGCCACTTGTTCTAGGTGAAGTTCAACCTTAACAGGTCTTTACTGAAACACTGGTATATCGAAACAGCAATTGGAACAGAGGACACAATGGGCCCTCGAGATCTGGTGGGGGATTGCTGAAATCTGAGATGGGCTCTAGGCCCATATTGCAATTTCTGAAAAATCTCTAAGGGCCCATGTGGGTTATATGGCACTAGGT
>NW_021179808.1:0-1332 GCF_002162155.2 Triticum dicoccoides | reverse complement strand
CTGTAGCAACGGTGCACAGTTAGGGGAGAACACTTCTTGAAATTTTGTAAGGGATCATCTTATTTACTACCGTCGTCCTAAGTAAACAAGATGCATAAACATGATAAACATCACATGCAATCAAATAGTGACATGATATGGCCAATATCATTTTGCTCCTTTTGATCTTCATCTTCGGGGCTCCATGATCATCACCGTCACCGGCATGACACCATGATCTCCATCATCATGATCTCCATCATCGTGTCTTCATGAAGTTGTCACGCCAACGACTACTTCTACTTCTATGACTAACGCGTTTAGCAATAAAGTAAAGTAGTTTACATGGCGTTCTTCAATGACACGCAGGTCATACAATAAATAAAGACAACTCCTATGGCTCCTGCCGGTTGTCATACTCATCGACATGCAAGTCGTGAATCCTATTACAAGAACATGATCAATCTCATACATCACATATATCATTCATCACATCCTTTTGGCCATATCACATCACATAGCATACCCTGCAAAACAAGTTAGACGTCCTCTAATTGTTGTTGCATGTTTTACGTGGCTGCTATGGGTTTCTAGCAAGAACGTTTCTTACCTTCGCAAGACCACAACGTGATATGCCAATTGCTATTTACCCTTCATAAGGACCCTTTTCATCGAATCCGTTCCGACTAAAGTGGGAGAGACTGGCACCCGCTAGCCACCTTATGCACCAAGTGCATGTCAATCGGTGGAACCTGTCTCACGTAAGAGTACGTGTAAGGTCAGTCCGGGCCGCTTCATCCCACAATACCGTCGAAACAAGATTGGACTAGTAACGGTAAGCATATTGAACAACATCAACGCCCACAACTACTTTGTGTTCTACTCGTGCAAAGAATCTACGCAATAGACCTAGCTCATGATGCCACTGTTGGGGAACGTAGCAGAAATTCAAAATTTTCCTACGCGTCACCAAGATCTATCTATGGAGAGACCAGCAACGAGTAGAAAGAGAGTGCATCTACATACCCTTGTAGATCGCTAAGCGGAAGCGTTCAAGTGAACGGGGTTGATGGAGTCGTACTCGTCGTGATTCAAATCACCGATGACCAAGTGCCGAACGGACGGCACCTCCGCGTTCAACACACGTACAGCCCGGTGACGTCTCCCACACCTTGATCCAGCAAGGAGAGAGGGAGAGGTTGAGGAAGACTCCATCCAACAGCAGCACAACGGCGTGGTGGTGGTGGAGGAGCGTGGCAATCCCGCAGGGCTTCGCCAAGCACCATGGGAGAAGAGGAGGAGGGAGAGGGGCAGGGCTGCACCAACGAGAGATCAAATCGCGTGTTATGGGCA
>NW_021179807.1:0-1684 GCF_002162155.2 Triticum dicoccoides | reverse complement strand
TTTTCCCCTTTCCTTTCGTTCTGGTTGTCGCAACCAGATGTTGGAGTCCAGGAGCCAGACGCCACCATCGACGACGACCCCCTACTACACCGGAGGTGCCTACTACTACGTGCAGCTCGCTGACGACGACCAAGAGTAGTTAGGAGGATCCCAGGCAGGAGGCCTGCGCCTCTTTCGATCTGTATCCCAGTTTGTGCTAGCCTTCTTAAGGCAAACTTGTTTAACTTATGTCTGTACTCAGATATTGTTGCTTCCGCTGACTCGTCTATGATCGAGCACTTGTATTCGAGCCCTCGAGGCCCCTGGCTTGTATTATGATGCTTGTATGACTTATTTTATTTGTAGAGTTGTGTTGTGATATCTTCCCGTGAGTCCCTGATCTTGATCGTACACATTTGCATGCATGATTAGTGTACGATTGAATCGGGGGCGTCACATTTGGGTTTTACCTTGGGTTTCTTCACTAGAGCAGCAGCTGATTTGCCGTTTCATGAAGTATCCCTTCTTGCCCTTACCCTTCTTGAAACTAGTGGTTTCACCAACCATCAACAATTGATGCTCCTTCTTGATTTCTACTTTCGCGGTGTCAAACATCGCGAATACCTCAAGGATCATCATATCTATCCCTGATATGTTATAGTTCATCACGAAGCTCTAACAGCTTGGTGGCAATGACTTTGGAGAACCATCACTGTCTTATCTGGAAGATCAACTCCCACTCGATTCAAATGATTGTTGTACTCAGACAATCTGAGCACAAGCTCAACAATTGAGCTTTTCTCCTTAGTTTGCAGGTTAAGAAAGTCATCGGAGGTCTTATACCTCTTGACATGGGCACGCGCCTGAAATCCCAATTTCAGCCCTCAAAACATCTCATATGTTTCGCGATGTTTCAAAAACGTCTTTGGTGCCTCAACTCTAAACCGTTTAACTGAATTATCACGTAGTTATCAAAACGTGTATGTCAGATGTTCGCAACAACCACAGACAACGTTCGAGGTTCAGCACACTGAGCGGTGCATTAAGGACATAAGCCTTCTATGAAGCAATGAGGACAATCCTCAGTTTACGGACCTAGTCCGCATAATTGCTACTATCAACTTTCAACTAATTTTTCTCTAGGAACATATCTAAACAGTAGAACTATAGCGTGAGCTACGACATAATTTGCAAAAACCTTTTGACTATGTTCAGGATAATTAAGTTCATCTTATGAACTCCCACTCAGATAGACATCCCTCTAGTCATCCAAGTGATTACATGATCCGAGTCAAACTAGGCCGTGTCCGATCATCACGTGAGACGGACTAGTCATCATCGGTGAACATCTTCATGTTGATCGTATCTTCTATACGACTCATGTTCGACCTTTCGGTCTCCGTGTTCCGAGGCCATGTCTGTACATGCTAGGCTCGTCAAGTTAACCCTAAGTGTTTTGCATGTGTTCCGAGGCCATGTCTGTACATGCTAGGCTCGTCAACACCCGTTGTATTTGAACGTCTGAATAAAACACCCGATCATCACGTGATGTTTTGAAACAGCGAACTGTCGCAACGGTGCACAGTTAGGGGAGAACACTTCTTGAAATTGTTGTAAGGGATCATCTTATTTACTACCGTCGTTCTAAGCAAATAAGATGTATAAACATGATAAACATCACATGCAATCAAATAGTGACATGATA
>NW_021179806.1:0-951 GCF_002162155.2 Triticum dicoccoides | reverse complement strand
GGTCAAACTTTGTGTAGTTTGACCTTGACCAAATCTTATAAGCAGAGTAAAAAAAGAAACGGAGGGAGTACCTTCCGCCTTGGCCGCCGCTTGGATATTCTTCTGTCGGGCTACACGGGAGTTTGTGGCCATGGCTGCAATGAAGTTGGGAGCAGGAGGTATAAAGGGGGGGGGGGGAGAAAAAAGTAGTGCAGGACGGTGAAGATGCCCAGATGACCATGTTAGAAGGGAGAGAGGGATTTGGGGGAATTGTTCGTTGTATTGCTTGAGCCTCGTGAGCATATATATAGGTGTACATGATCTACTTGGAGTACAAGGCAAGCCAGAATATTTCCTAGTCTAACCTATGTTTCCTAATACAATCACGTTACTCAACATCCCCCGCAGTCACAACGGTAGCGACGCAGACGGTGAGACTGGAGAAGAATCCGAAGGCAAGCCGACGGACACCCCCCCCCCACAGTCGTAACGGTCGACGCATCGCGGAGTCGTGGCTGGAGTGGAAACCAACGAGGTTGCTCAAGCAGGCGGTAGCCCTTTGTGCCGTTTGTCGATGTAGCCGAGAGCCGAGGGTGGTGTAGCCGTGGTCGAGGTAGCCGCGCGAACAATGTCGTGGTCGATGTCGAGTCGGGGAGCCGGTGTCGAGGATGTCGCCGTGGAGCCGCGGGCGCAAGGAGGCGCCGAGTTAGCATGGGCGCATTGGTGTTGAAGTAGTGGTGCGCCGGGAAGAAGATGTTGTTGACGATGCGTCGCGTTGGGTTTGCCAAACCCGGGGACACATCGTAGACGAAGGAACGCACCGATGTTGCCAGCACCGGACATGCGTAGACGAACGAAGACAAAGTTGACGAAGCGCCGTACCAGGCTTGCCAGGCCCGGGAACACGTCGTGGACGAAGGCACGCATCGGTGTTGCCAGCACCAGGCATGCGTAGACTAGGACCTACACGAG
>NW_021179805.1:0-1029 GCF_002162155.2 Triticum dicoccoides | reverse complement strand
TAGCATCACGTTCGAGATTCATAAAGAATAAACCATTCACCATAGGAGCATGACCATAAAACATATCTCTCATAAAAATGGAACAACCATTATTCTCAGATTTAAAAGAGTAGCCATCTCGAATTAAACGAGATCCCGATACAATGTTCATGCTCAAAGCTGGCACTAAATAACAATTATTAAGGTTTAAAACTAATCCCGAAGGGAGATGCAGAGGCAGCGTGCCGACGGCGATCACATTGACCTTGGAACCATTCCCGACGCGCATCGTCACCTCGTCCTTTGCCAGTTTTCGCTTATTCCGCAGCCCCTGCTTTGAGTTACAAATGTGAGCAACTGCACCGGTATCAAATACCCAGGAGCCACTACGGGCACTAGTAAGGTACACATCAATTACATGTATATCACATATACCTTTTGTTTTGCCGGCCTTCTTATCCGCTAAGTACTTAGGGCAGTTCCGCTTCCAGTGACCGCTTCCCTTGCAATAAAAGCACTCAATCTCGGGCTTGGGTCCATTCTTTGGCTTCTTCCCGGCAGCTTGCTTGCCGGGCGCGGCAACCTCCTTGCCGTCCTTCTTGAAGTTCTTTTTACCCTTGCCTTTCTTGAACTTAGTGGTTTTATTGACCATCAACACTTGATGTTCCTTCCTGACTTCTACCTCTGCTAATTTCAGCATAGCAAATACTTCAGGAATGGTCTTTTCCATCCCCTGCATATTGAAGTTCATCACAAAGCTCTTGTAGCTTGGTGGAAGCGACTGGAGGATTCTGTCAATGACCGCATCATCCGGGAGATTAACTCCCAGCTGAGTCAAGCGGTTATGCAACCCAGACATAGTGAGTATGTGCTCACTGACAGAACTATTTTCCTCCATCTTACAGCTGAAGAATTTGTCGGAGACTTCATATCTCTCGACCCGGGCATGAGCTTGGAAAACCATTTTCAGCTCTTCGAACATCTCATATGCTCCATGTCTCTCAAAACGCTTTTGGAGCCCCGGCTCTAGGCTGTAAAGCATGCCGCACT
>NW_021179804.1:0-1938 GCF_002162155.2 Triticum dicoccoides | reverse complement strand
TTGTCTTAAACGCTGCAATTTTTGAAGCAATTCACGTTGATAATATGGTGGAACCCAACGCGTACGCATAGCAGTTTTCAAAGCAGCCCAAGTAGTTGGAATAGGATATAATCTACAATGTTCAGACCACCATACACATGCAAAACTAGTGAAAGCACAAACAGCAGCAGCAACTCGTCTCTCCTCAGGATATTGTAAACATGTAAATCGTTGTTCAGTTTCTAACTCCCAAGTAAGATATATATCAGGAACATATCTACCCTCAAATGGTGGAATATTCAATTTCAGTTTAGGAATATGGACATCATCTCGTACCTGAGGTGGTGGTGCAGGCCTACCATTACGAATATATACCTGAGGTCGACCTGCTGGTGGTGGTGCTGGTGGCTGCTCGTAGATCTGATTTTGATCAACCTCATCCTCATAATCGCCCGCATACTCATCATCCTCCTGGGTACCAGCAACAGCAGTAGCAGGAGCAGGAGCCACAGAAGTATCAACAGCAGCACCAACAGTTTGGCCAAATGCAAGAGGAACACGGCTCGCTCGGCGAAGGTCTATTTCGCGACGTGGAGGTAGTCGTTGTTGTTGTTGTTGGAGAGGTGCGTTAGGTGCAGCGGTTGGTGGTGGTGGAAGACGCGCGAGCAATTCATTAAATCTGTTATCGAGCTTTGTTTCGAACGTCTTCTCAAGGCCAGTGATCTTCTCCATGGCCTCTTCAAAATTGTTCAGCACATCTTGCACCTGTTCAGTCATCATTTGCTGAAACTTATCATGAAGCTCCTTGTTCGATAAATTCTCCCAGTCAATCTCGTCGGCTTGTGATCCTGGCATGGTTAGCAGCAATAGAAACACACAAGAATATGATCCTACAGACTACGAACAAGTGGTGGTGGTGGGTGTCACAAATCCGTCAAGCAAAACTCAAATTCTTACCAGTTCTTACCCAGCAGCAGGCGGTGATCGGCAACCGTTGTAGTCAAAAACTCTCAAAGCTTGGATAGAGCGATTACCAGGGAGAGTCAAACGCACGACGTAGATGTATGTGGAGCTGGGAAGGCTTATAATATGGTAGCAAAAAGGGTCAGCAATAATCAATTCAGAGATGCAAAGTTGAATAAACGCTCAACGACGGTACTGTGCTGGTCCTAGGCTAGACTGTGCTAGAGACGCGAGCCTAGAACACTAACAAAATCACGGCGCGGCACGTAAACAAGGGAAAAGCACACTCTGAATTTTTTTTTCGCTCTCTTTTTTTTTTTGCGCTCTTTTTTTTTGCGCTGCTTTTTTTTTTGCGAAAAATCACTATAATGGCGAGTGTCTCAAAACTCTTCCTAGCTCCAACTGACAGGATGGGCACGAAATTTTTTCGACCAAATTTTTTTTTCTTTTTTCGACTGCCCGGACCCAAAAACTGGAAACGGGTCAAAAAAAACTTCCTATAATGGCACCTGTCTCAAAACACTCAGAAACACCTAAAAATAGGATAGCCAGAAATTTTTTCGAAAAATGCGTTTTCGAAAAATTTTGGGCCTAAACGGAGCGTGGCTACCCGACTCTTTTTTTTTTTTCTGAAACCTACTCCGGCAAGGAAACACGAATCGGAATCTAGATGGATCCCGAAAACAAACCTAATAAGCAAGGAACTCGGATTGGTGGTGGATATATGGTGGTGGTATATGGCAGCGGTGGTGGTAGCGGTGGTAGTATATGGATATGGATCGGTGGTGGTATATGGGCACGGATTGGTGGTGGTATATGGATACGAATTCGGAGCGGTGGTGGTAGATGGCAGGGGCGATGATGATGGTGCGGCGGCGGCGTGACAACTTATGACCAGAACTCGAAACTCTAAAAGACTAGACTCTAAGACCAGCAACTAGACACGACGATGCAACCGCAAATTCAACAAAGCAAAACCCTAAAAAGATTATGCAA
>NW_021179803.1:0-1481 GCF_002162155.2 Triticum dicoccoides | reverse complement strand
CCACCAAGCTACAAGAGCTTCGTGATGAACTATAATATGCAAGGGATGAACAAGACTATTCCCGAGCTCTTCGCAATGCTGAAAGCTGCGGAGGTAGAAATCAAGAAGGAGCATCAAGTGTTGATGGTTAACAAGACCACTAGTTTCAAGAAAAAGGGCAAAGGGAAGAAAAAGGGGAACTTCAAGAAGAACGGCAAGCAAGTTGCTGCTCAAGAGAAGAAACCCAAGTCTGGACCTAAGCCTGAAACTGAGTGCTTCTACTGCAAGCAGACTGGTCACTGGAAGCGGAACTGCCCCAAATATTTGGCGGATAAGAAGGATGGCAAGGTGAACAAAGGTATATGTGATATACATGTTATTGATGTGTACCTTACTAATGCTCGCAGTAGCACCTGGGTATTCGATACTGGTTCTGTTGCTAATATTTGCAACTCGAAACAGGGGCTACGGATTAAGCGAAGATTGGCTAAGGACGAGGTGACGATGCGCGTGGGAAACGGTTCCAAAGTCGATGTGATCGCAATCGGCACGCTACCTCTACATCTACCTTCGGGATTAATATTAGACCTAAGTAATTGTTATTTGGTGCCAGCGTTAAGCATGAACATTATATCTGGATCTTGTTTAATGCGAGACGGTTATTCATTTAAATCAGAGAATAATGGTTGTTCTATTTATATGAGTAATATCTTTTATGGTCATGCACCCTTGAAGAGTGGTCTATTCTTATTAAATCTCGATAGTAGTAATAAACATATTCATAATGTTGAAACCAAAAGATGCAGAGTTGATAATGAAAGTGCAACTTATTTGTGGCACTGTCATTTAGGTCATATCGGTATAAAGCGCATGAAGAAACTCCATACTGATGGACTTTTGGAACCACTTGATTATGAATCACTTGGTACTTGCGAACCGTGCCTCATGGGCAAAATGACTAAAACACCGTTCTCCGGTACTATGGAGAGAGCAACAGATTTGTTGGAAATCATACATACCGATGTATGTGGTCCGATGAATATTGAGGCTCGAGGCGGATATCGTTATTTTCTCACCTTCATAGATGATTTGAGCAGATATGGATATATCTACTTAATGAAGCATAAGTCTGAAACATTTGAAAAGTTCAAAGAATTTCAGAGTGAAGTTGAAAATCATCGTAACAAGAAAATAAAATTTCTACGATCTGATCGTGGAGGAGAATATTTGAGTTACGAGTTTGGTGTACATTTGAAAAACTGTGGAATAGTTTCGCAACTCACGCCACCCGGAACACCACAGCGTAATGGTGTGTCCGAACGTCGTAATCGTACTTTACTAGATATGGTGCGATCTATGATGTCTCTTACTGATTTACCGCTATCATTTTGGGGATATGCTTTAGAGACGGCCGCATTCACGTTAAATAGGGCACCATCAAAATCCGTTGAGACGACGCCTTATGAACTGTGGTTTGGCAAGAAACCAAAGTTGTCGTTTCT
>NW_021179802.1:0-1097 GCF_002162155.2 Triticum dicoccoides | reverse complement strand
GGGGGGGGGGAGTGGAGATGGGCTGGGCCGTGCTGGGCCAGGTAAGTGGGCGCCAGGTAACTTCCTTCTCTCTCTCTCTTTTATTTCTGTTTTTATTTATCTATTTTGTTCTGTGTTGTTTTAGTTTAGTAAAATACTAAACCATTTTATAAAATCCTGAAAATAGTTATGTGGCTAGAGTTAAAATATACCAAACCACATAAAATGTTCCAGTAATTATTGGACATATATTATTTATATATAATATATATATCCAATGCAAATAGCTATTTATTTAATTCAAAGGCCCAAAATAATTAACTCTGAGATACCAAAAATATTGTTTTGAGTTTTACCTCTTTGCAATATTTTCAGAGACTAAGAGGAACATTTTCTTGGACTTCTTTGAGGAGATTTTAATGTTGATCATTTTTAGAAGGTTTCTGAGGCTTTGAAAATTCCTCAATTCAAATTTCATTTGAATTAAAACATGATGCTCGCATGAGGTCTAGCCTAGTGCATAACAGGACCAGGGATGTGGCAACTTATTTGAACTCCGCACTTCTTTTGTGTTCAGTATGCAGCATTCAAAGCGACGTCATCAATTTCCAACATGTTCTGACATCATTTGTTATTTTTCGGTCATTTACCTAATTGTTTAGAGAGCTAAATGACCGTGAAATTGAAAATCACTACAAAATGAACTCTGAAAATGTTGAAACTTGGCATGGTATCATAATTTCACCCGCATAGCATGTGCGAAAGAGTAGAGAGGGTCACGGAAAAACTGGACACACTTCGTGTACAAACTGGACAAACTCTTTCGGAGTATCAGGGTTTCGGACGAGAACTCATCTGTTACACGGGCACTTCAATGGTTTTTTAAACTTATTTGAACTCCGAACTTCTTTTGTGTTCAGTATGCAGCATTCAAAGCGACGTTATCAATTTCCAACATGTTCTGACATCATTTGTTGTTTTTCGGTCATTTACCTAATTGTTTAGAGAGCTAAATGACCGTGAAATTGAAAATCACTACAAAATGAATTCTGAAAATGTTGAAACTTGGCATGGTATCATCATTTCACCCGCATAGCATGTACGAAAGAGTAGAGACG
>NW_021179801.1:43156-44865 GCF_002162155.2 Triticum dicoccoides | reverse complement strand
CGACGCCATCCGGTGCTCTGGATCCGCAAGTTCTGTTATATGGCGAGGAGCTCCGGCGAAAGCACTGCCTTGACCAAGGTCAGGCCGACGACGGCGGCGCTACTGGCGTCGTCTACCTTCTTGGAGGCGTCGTTGTGGAGCTTCGTCGACATCATGACGGATTTGGCTCTCCGGATGAAAATCTTTGCCTCGGTCTTCCGAAGCGGGCGGCGGCGGCGTCTACGTCGTGACCTCCTTGGAGGCGTCGTTTGGGAGAGACTGTCGCGAGCGATCTCTTCACCACCAAGGCGCCGCGCTTCCCCCTCGCCTCCCTCCCTCCGCCGCCGCCTGAGGGCCTCCGAGGAGGGTTCTCGGCCCCAATGATGGTGGCGGCGGGATCTGGCGCATCCTCTCAGAGGGCCTTAGCTCCCCGGGGCGGCGGCCCCGGCCGATGGGCGCGGTGCAGCCGGCGGGCTGTGCCGGCGAGCTCTGGTGGGCAGCCTCCCACGGCCGCGGGCGGTGTGGGGGCTGCGGACGCTGGCGCAGTGGCGGTTCCTCGCAATCCGTCATGGCTCCGTGTAGAAGATCCGCCCCTGCTTCGATCTGTCCCGATCCGTGCTGGCGCCGGTCCTTCCCCTATGGTCGGCCTGGCGGATCTGGCGTGCGGGTGAGGTTCCGGGGGAAACCCCTGGCTGGCGCGGCAGCCTCCCCAAAGTCGACGCCTTTGGCGCCGATCCCCTTCCTGAAGGCTTTGGGCTGGATCCTCTCCCTTCCGCCTCCTCCTCGAGCTATGGCGAAAGCTTTTGTTCCCCTGGTCTGGGCGTCGACGGCACCCTGGTGTCGTGCTCCTTCTTGAAGGCGGCGGCTGGGAACAACTCTTGGTGGCGGGGCTGCTGGTGGCGTGGTGGCGGTGCGCTTCGGCCTTCTACTTGGTGCTGCGCCTTGCTTCGCGGGACCAGCAGACGGTTTCTTTGGTGGAGCGGTGCTTCATCCATACATTGATGGCGACGGATCTTGACGGCGTGGCGCAGTGCAGATTCGGAGTTCGATGTGGGAGGATGGACTTGCGCAGGAGGACGACGCTGTCTGGCGTTGTGGTGACGTCGATGGCAGAGAGATCTGGCATGGTAGATGCAACAGTACAGCTCTAAAGTTGGACTCGTGGCAGGTGGCTGCGGCGGCCTCATACCCGGCAGGCGTCCTGGTTGAGAAGTGCGCCGGACTGGTAGGTGCCCTATACCAGGCAGGCGTCCTGGTTGGGACCTTATGTCTTAGATGTTTAGGTTTGGCTGCGATGTCTGTTTGGTATTAGGCCCAGACTATCAGCGCCCCTTCATCATTTGGATAGGCGTAGCGACAGTTGTTGCTTAGACGGTGGCTTTAGTTTTGCTGTTATTTTACCTTGTAAGGTCTTGTGAGAATAATTAATAAAGTGGCCGTATGCATCGCCCAGATGCAGAGGCCGGGGGTCATCCTCCTTTTCTAAAAAAAAAAAGAAATGTGCAAGGTACTTCCATCTCGTTGATTTTTTTATGAGTGGAGTGCCATAAAAATAAAAGACATCGAGTGTGTTTGACTCACAATCGAATATTCGAACAGAAGATCTCGAGGGAGGCCAACACGCGCCAAGTCGGCTAAGAGCAAGATGTGGCGTAAACCAGAGTTTGTTAACAGCGACAACATTAACATTAGTAGCAATGGTGAGAGCGAGAGCGAGAGAAACAAAGATG
>NW_021179801.1:35339-37576 GCF_002162155.2 Triticum dicoccoides | reverse complement strand
AGAGAGAGAGACAGAGAGAGAGAGAGGGACCAACAAGGTTTGTGTGTTGGATGCGTGCGACAGAACTGAAGATTGTCAGAGAGAGAGAGAGAGAGAGAGAGAGAGAGAGAGAGAGACAGAGACAGAGAGAGTGTCAGGACCCCGACTCAATGCCACATCGATCTAGCATGTAACACCTCATATCACTTTGTGGCCTCACGCACGGTATTCCCACGGGTGTCGCCTTACCTTTGCCCGGGACCGTTTGCGCCTTTTGGCACACGTATATGACAGTGTCGCTTGCATCCATATGATAAGGAGCCCGGGCTGACATGGCTAGTCGTAAACCCAAAGTGGCACAAACTTACAGGGACAGGCATCCATGACCCAGCATCGAACGTGTCGGTCATCAGCGAGTGAATCCAGGATGTAGCACTGGGCTAGCAGGACTCCGGTGAACCGGGCTGTAGCGGGCTAACAGGACTCCGGTATTCATCGCGTGACATTTCCCCGAAGGGACAGACACAGGAACGAAGAAGGACACATGCCGGCCAGCCTAAGTGTTCCGGAGCAGTAGCAAGCTACCATGGCTCAGTGGAAACACTAGGAGACATTTCCCGGTAAGAGAGGCTACTAAAGATAAACAACTAGATGGTCAGATCCCACACATACCAAGCATTTCAATAACATACACACAATATGCTCGATATGTGCAAATACAACATGGCATCACAACATGACTCTACGACTCAAGTAATTTATTCATTAGGCTCCGAGGAGCGAGGTATTACAAACATGGGTCTCATGACCCAACACTCAGAGCATACAAATCAAAGCACAAGCGGAAGCTATCATGTCTGAGTACAGACATCTATAAATGAAAAAGGCTGAGAAGCCTGACTGTCTATCAGATCCTGCCGAGGGCACAAGATCGTAGCTGAGGTAACAAGCTAAACGTCGAAGTCCACGTGAAACTACTAGCGAGACCGAAGTCTCTCTGCAAAAACATAAAATAGGCAAACGTGAGTACAAATGTACCCAGCAAGACTTACATCAGAGCTAACTACATATGCATCATTATCAACAAAGGGGATGGTGGAGCTTAACTGCAGCAAGCCAGCTTTGACTCAGTGGCTAACCTAAACTATGATTGCAAGTAACTCTTCAGGTGGCGCACACGAGTCCACATATTCACCATATCAATACACCACTATGGATCCGCTCCCGTCTCCCTGCGAGAACGCCATCCATAGCACTCACGCTTATCTTGCGCATTTCAAAGTATCCACTTTCACTTGTCTATGAACTGATATAAGCAACCCAGAAGTCCTTTACCGCGGACACGGCTATTCGAATAGATGATGTTAACCCTGCAGGGGTGTACTTCTTCATACATGTTTCCACCACTTAGCGTCTGCACACGACATGTGCTCGGCAGACTTCAAGCGAAAGCCGACGTGGGTGTAGACCACGACCTACCTAAACACTCAAGTCTCTAGTCCAGGTTTATCGCCTATTCGGGTTCCATCCATGAGGAGATCCGGCCGGAGTTTCGCTCACAGCCCCAAACGATGTGAGCAGGGTTCCGTGACACCAAACGGGCGCCCGGTATACCCGGCCACGTGCCTACCGCATCACAGCCCACCCCTACGGTCAGCGCTGTCCACAGCCTCCAGCATACTACAAACACCAGAAACTACTTGCAACTCCTGGACAGAGGACTAGGGTGAATAAGAAGTCGAGCGGGGTCATATTTCAGGGCCCAATGCATGGTAGTAGTTGAATCATGGATCACAAACACAGAACTCAGTTCCTAAGGACGGCTTCAATGAGACAACCCACCATGTACTCCTACATGGCCTCTCACCGCTACCTTTACCAAAACGTGTTCACACACTTAGCTCACACACAGTAGGACATGTTCACACGCCTCTGATTCATCCCCGATGAATCAGACCTGACTCAACTCTAAGCAGTAGCAGGCATGACAACAAACATAAATGAGTAGGCACATCAGGGCTCAAACAACTCCTACTCATGCTAGTGGGTTTCATCTATTTACTGTGGCAATGACAGGTCATGCAAAGGATAAAGGGGTTCAGCTACCGCAGCAAGTAACAGTTGAATCGGTGTTGTCCTAATGCAGTAAAAGAGAGCAGGAGCGAGAGAGTGGGATTTTATCGGAATGAACAAGGGGGTTTTGCTTGCCTGGCACTTCTGAAGATAACATTGAGTCTTCATCAGTGTCAACGATCACA
>NW_021179801.1:28374-34986 GCF_002162155.2 Triticum dicoccoides | reverse complement strand
TAAAATAGCCTCGGGACGAAATTTATGAAGTGGCATCTTGTATATTTCGTCCAAGGCTTCATGCACCCATTATGGTGGCTTCAAAGTCCTGAAATCATCACTTGTAACTCCGTTCTTGTTCCCCTTGCGCATGCCATCATCTCCATGCTTGTTCTTGCTCCAATGTTCATCCTTCTCCAAGCTAGGCCCTTCATTTGTAAGCAAAACAAATGTATCCAATTTAGGCAGCATCATATTCTCATGAACATTAGAATCATTACCAAGAAACGAAAGTACCTGGTAATTTAGTTGGCGTGCGCGAGCTCTAGTAATTGGTCCAGTATGTATAGCAGCAGGGCCTGTGGGTGTAACAATGGTATTGATGTCCTCATCAGATTTGCTTGACGGATTTGTGACACCCACCACCACCTCTTGTTAGTAGTCTGTAGGATCATATTCTTGTGTGTTTGTATTGCTGCTAACCATGCCAGGATCACAAGCCGACGAGACTGACTGGGAGAACATGACGAATAAGGATTTGCATGATAAATTTCAGCAAATGATGAGTGGACAGGTGCAAGATGTGCTAAACAGATTTGAAGAGGCCATGGAGAAGATAGATGGCATGGAGAAGACGTTCGAAACAAAGCTCGATAACAAGTTTAATGAATTGCTCGCGCGTCGTCCACCACCACCACCCGCTGCACCTAACGCACCTCTCCAACAACAACAACAACGACTACCTCCACGTCGCGAAACAGATCTTCGCCGAGCGAGCCGTGTTCCTCTTGCGTTTGGCCAAACTGTTGGTGCTGCTGTTGATACTTCTGTGGCTCCTGCTGCTGATGCGGAGGAGGATGATTATGTGGGAGATTATGAGGATGAGGTTGATCAAAATCAGCACTACGTGCAGCCACCTGCACCACCACCAGCAGGTTGACCTCAGGTATATATTCGTAATGGTAGGCCTGCACCACCACCTCAGGTACGAGATGATGTCCATATTCCTAAACTGAAATTGAATATTCCACCATTTGAGGGTAGATATGTTCCTGATATATATCTTACTTGGGAGTTAGAAACTGAACAACGATTTACATGTTTACAATATCCTGAGGAGAGACGAGTTGCTGCTGCTGTTTGTGCTTTCACTAGTTTTGCATGTGTATGGTGGTCTGAACATTGTAGATTATATCCTATTCCAACTACTTGGGCTGCTTTGAAAATTGCTATGCGTACTCGTTGGGTTCCACCATATTATCAACGTGAATTGCTTCAAAAATTACAGCGCTTAAGACAAGGAAAAAATTCTGTAGAAGAATATTATCAGGAATTACAAACTGGCATGATTAGATGTGGTATTGTTGAGGAGAATGAAGCTATGCTTGCACGTTTTCTGGGTGGATTAAATAGAGAGATTCAGACCATTCTAGACTATAAGGAGTATACTAATATCACTCGTTTATTCCATCTTGCTTGTAAAGCTGAACGTGAAGTGCAGGATCGACAAGCATTGGCGCGAACTAACTTTTCTGCAGGCCGACCTTCATCATGGACACCGCGTGCATCTTCTACTTCAACTGCACCAGCACCTCAATCACGTGCCTCCTCCAGTCGTGATACAAGAAAACAGGCACAACCACCATTATCTGCCAAGAGCGCACCTGCTGGGCCTGCACAGAGTTCTTCTTCTTCCATGGCATCAACAGGGCACACAAGTGATATTATTTGTCGTCGTTGTAAGGGAGGAGGTCATTATGCGAGAGAATGCAAATCTCCGCGTGTGATGATTGCTACCGCGGATGGTGGATATGAGTCCGCTAGTGACTATGATGAGGAGACTTTGGCTCTTATTACACGTGAAGAACATGGTGGAGATGATTCTGATCATGAGACGCAATACATGGCTCCTGAAGACACTGACAGGTATTGATAGAGGCGAGGGTCCCGATCTTTCGATGAGATGATGGATATCGCTTTGGTGGAAGTCGACTTTGACGATCCGACTACGAACGTGCGAGGACGTCGCGCCTTAGCAATCGCTAAACCAACTCCGAGAGGTTATTGACCACGCCGGAGCACGATCAACCTGACCACGAGGGTCTGTTTCCTGCGAGCAAACGAAGAACAAGCAAGAAACTAAGATTGCAATCTGGATATTGCGAATATAAGATGAAAGCTTTATTGATCAAGGTGGGGTTCTGTGACGCCTTTGTCTGGTCGTTGAACACAAACGAAGTACGCGAAGTTGCAGCTATGGCGAACTTTTAATCTAAACAAAACCCAAAGTCTAAACGATGCCCTAAGGGCTGTATATATGGAGGAAGAGGGGGGAACTTCGTGGCCCTTGGTGGAGGGGTCCGAAATCAACCCTATCTCTTGTTTCCCCACACATACGGACTCTAAAAATAGCCTATACTTATGTATTTCGAAATTACATGGGCCTGGCCCAATAATAAGGTGACGCAGCACCTAAAATAGCCTCGGGACGAAATTTATGAAGTGGCATCTTGTATATTTCGTCCAAGGCTTCATGCACCCTTTATGGTGGCTTCAAAGTCCTGAAATCATCACTTGTAACTCCGTTCTTGTTCCCCTTGCGCATGCCATCATCTCCATGCTTGTTCTTGCTCCAATGTTCATCCTTCTCCAAGCTAGGCCCTTCATTTGTAAGCAAAACAAATGTATCCAATTTAGGCAGCATCATATTCTCATGAACATTAGAATCATTACCAAGAAACGAAAGTACCTGGTAATTTAGTTGGCGTGCACGAGCTCTAGTAATTGGTCCAGTATGTATAGCAGCAGGGGCTGTGGGTGTAACAATTGTATTGATGTCCTCATCAAAACGGAGCGTGGCTACCCGACTTTTTTTTCCGAAACCTACTCCGGCAAGGAAACACGAATCGGAAACTAGATGGATCTCGAAAACAACCCTAATAAGCAAGGAACTCGGATTGGTGGTGGATATATGGTGGTGGTATATGGCAGCGGTGGTGGTAGCGGTGGTAGTATATGGATATGGATCGGTGGTGGTATATGGACACGGATTGGTGGTGGTATATGGATACGGATTCGGAGCGGTGGTGGTAGATGGCAGGGGCGATGATGATGGTGCGGCGGCGGCGTGACAACTTATGACCAGAACTCGAAACTCTAAAAGACTAGACTCTAAGACCAGCAACTAGACACGACGATGCAACCGCAAATTCAACAAAGCAAAACCCTAAAAAGATTATGCAAAGGCTCAGATTGGTTCGGATATGATGAACTAACCCTAATTTTTTTTGTGGTTTTTTCGTGGACTGTAGGTATGAAGAACAGACTCGATCTAAACTACGAAAAACTGTAAAATCTCACCGAGCAACCTGGAAATCTGATACCACTTGATAGAGGCGGAGGCGTCCCGTCTTTCGATGAGATGATGGATTTCGCTTTGGTGGAAGTCGACTTTGACGATCCGACTACGAACGTGCGAGGACGTCGCGCCTTAGCAATCGCTAAACCAACTCCGAGAGGTTATTGACCACGCCGGAGCACGATCAACCTGACCACGAGGGTCTGTTTCCTGCGAGCAAACGAAGAACAAGCAAGAAACTGAGATTGCAATCTGGATATTGCGAATATAAGATCAAAGCTTTATTGTTCAAGGTGGGGTTCTGTGACGCCTTTGTCTGGTCGTTCAACACAAACGAAGTACGTGAAGTTGCAGCTATGGCGAACTTTTAATCTAAACAAAACCCAAAGTCTAAACGATGCCCTAAGGGCTGTATATATGGAGGAAGAGGGGGGAATTTAGTGGCCCTTGGTGGAGGGATCCGAAATCAACCCTATCTCTTGTTTCCCCACACATACGGACTCTAAAAATAGCCTATACTTATGTATTTCGAAATTACATGGGCCTGGCCCAATAATAAGGTGACGCAGCACCTAAAATAGCCTCGGGACGAAATTTATGAAGTGGCATCTTGTATATTTCGTCCAAGGCTTCATGCACCCATTATGGTGGCTTCAAAGTCCTGAAATCATCACTTGTAACTCCGTTCTTGTTCCCCTTGCGCATGCCATCATCTCCATGCTTGTTCTTGCTCCAATGTTCATCCTTCTCCAAGCTAGGCCCTTCATTTGTAAGCAAAACAAATGTATCCAATTTAGGCAGCATCATATTCTCATGAACATTAGAATCATTACCAAGAAACGAAAGTACCTGGTAATTTAGTTGGCGTGCACGAGCTCTAGTAATTGGTCCAGTATGTATAGCAGCAGGGGCTGTGGGTGTAACAATTGTATTGATGTCCTCATCATTATCTTTCAATACCGTGAAGGCTTCTTCCTATGCGGTACCCCAAAGAAAAGGCACATCTTTCTTTGTAAGCTCATTGAGAGGTGCAGCAATGGTGCTGAAATCTCTCACAAAACGCCTATAGAATCCAGCGAGGCCAAGAAAACTCCTCACTTGTGTGACCGTTTTGGGCTGCGGCCAACTCTCAATAGCTTCAATGTTGGCTTTATCAACTTCAATTCCCTGTGGAGTAACAACATAGCCAAGAAAAGATACTCGGTCGGTGCAAAAGGTGCACTTCCCAAGGTTACCAAACAAACGTGCATCACGTAGAGCAATAAAAACAGCACGTAAATGTTCCAAATGTTCTTCCAAAGATCTGCTATAAATCAATATGTCATCAAAGTAAACTACCACAAATCGTCCAATGAAAGCACGTAAAACTTCGTTCATTAATCTCATGAAAGTACTAGGTGCATTAGTTAACCCAAAAGGCATGACTAACCACTCATATAATCCAAACTTAGTTTTAAATGCTGTTTTCCATTCATCTCCCAATTTCATACGAATTTGATGGTATCCACTACGCAAATCAACTTTGGAGAATATTGTAGAGCCACTCAATTCATCAAGCATATCATCTAGTGATGAGGACATCAATACAATTGTTACACCCACAGCCCCTGCTGCTATACATACTGGACCAATTACTAGAGCTCGTGCACGCCAACTAAATTACCAGGTACTTTCGTTTCTTGGTAATGATTCTAATGTTCATGAGAATATGATGCTGCCTAAATTGGATACATTTGTTTTGCTTACAAATGAAGGGCCTAGCTTGGAGAAGGATGAACATTGAAGCAAGAACAAGCATGGAGATGATGGCATGCGCAAGGGGAACAAGAACGGAGTTACAAGTGATGATTTCAGGACTTTGAAGCCACCATAATGGGTGCATGAAGCCTTGGACGAAATATACAAGATGCCACTTCCTAAATTTCGTCCCGAGGCTATTTTAGGTGCTGCGTCACCTTATTATTGGGCCAGACCCATGTAATTTCGAAATACATAAGTATAGGCTATTTTTAGAGTCCGTATGTGTGGGGAAACAAGAGATAGGGTTGATTTCGGACCCCTCCACCAAGGGCCACGAAATTCCCCCCTCTTCCTCCATATATACAGCCCTTAGGGCATCGTTTAGACTTTGGGTTTTGTTTAGATTAAAAGTTCGCCATAGCTGCAACTTCGCGTACTTCGTTTGTGTTCAACGACCAGACAAAGGCGTCACAGAACCCCACCTTGATCAATAAAGCTTTCATCTTATATTCGCAATATCCAGATTGCAATCTTAGTTTCTTGCTTGTTCTTCGTTTGCTCGCAGGAAACAGACCCTCGTGGTTAGGTTGATCGTGCTCCGGCGTGGTCAATAACCTCTCGGAGTTGGTTTAGCGATTGCTAAGGCGCGACGTCCTCGCACGTTCGTAGTCGGATTGTCAAAGTCGACTTCCACCAAAGCGATATCCATCATCTCATCGAAAGACGGGACACCTTTGCCTCTATCAAGTGGTATCAGATTTCCAGGTTGCTCGGTGAGATTTTACAGTTTTTCGTAGTTTAGATCGAGTCTGTCTTCATACCTATAGTCCACGAAAAAGCCACAAAAAAAATGTAGGGTTAGTTCATCATATCCGAACCAATCTGAGCCTTTGCATAATCTTTTTAGGGTTTTGCTTTGTTGAATTTGCGGTTGCATCGTCGGTCTAGTTGCTGGTCTTAGAGTCTAGTCTTTTAGAGTTTCGAGTTCTGGTCATAAGTTGTCACGCCGCCGCCGCACCATCATCATCGCCCCTGCCATCTACCACCACCGCTCCGAATCCTTATCCATATACCACCATCAATCCGTGTCCATATACCACCACCGATCCATATCCATATACTACCACCGCTACCACCACCGCTGCCATATACCACCACCATATATCCACCACCAATCCGAGTTCCTTGCTTATTAGGTTTGTTTTCGACATCCATCTAGTTTCCGATTCGTGTTTCCTTGCCGGAGTGGGTTTCGGAAAAAAAAAGAGTCGGGTAGCCACGCTCCGTTTAGGCCCAAAATTTTTCGAAAACGCATTTTTCGAAAAAATTTCTGGCTATCCTATTTTTAGGTGTTTCTGAGTGTTTTGAGACAGGTGCCATTATAGGAAGTTTTTTTTGACCCGTTTCCAGTTTTTGGGTCCGGCAGTCAAAAAAAAAAATTGGTCGAAAAAATTTCGTGCCCATCCTGTCCATTTGAGCTAAGAAGAGTTTTGAGACACTCGCCATTATAGTGATTTTTCGCAAAAAAAAAAACA